>NC_048219.1:132218009-132236070 GCF_002007445.2 Ailuropoda melanoleuca | reverse complement strand
TCCCTCTCTCGCTGGCTGTCTCTATCTCTGTCAAATAAATAAATAAAATCTTAAAAAAAAAAGCTTGAATTTTAAATCAACATATCTATTCAGCCTTCAAAATGGTGGGTTCTTAGTAGGGGTGTGCTAGTAAACGTTTAACAAGGGAAGGGAACTCTGATTTGTACTCTTTGTCAATTTTTGTGGTAAACATTTCAACATGGCTGATCTCAAGCTACCACTGTGACATCACTGAATGTGGCGTTGTGAGGAAATGTGCATTAATACACCTTGTAAAGTATTTCTACCACACAGATAGATACAACAGCATAAATCACTTCAAGAGTGCAGAATAATAAAATGTTATAAAATAATTAGGAACTGAGAATTTTATATATGTTACCTTTGTTTTTAATATAACTTGATTATTAATTTATATAATTTAATTTTTTTTAAGATTTTATTTATTTATTTGACAGAGAGAGAGACAGCCAGCAAGAGAGGGAATACAAGCAGGGGGAGTGGGAGAGGANGGGGAGTGGGAGAGGAAGAAGCAGGCTCATAGCGGAGGAGCCTGATGTGGGGATTGATCCCATAACGCCGGGATCACGCCCTGAGCCGAAGGCAGATGTTTAACGACTGTGCCAACCCAGGCGCCCCTATATAATTTAATTTTTAATAATAACCATGTTTAACTGCTGTGTCACCAAAGTCCTGAAAATATAGCAATCACTTCTTGGGAGTCGTTATGAACTCTGAGGCAGTATTAGCCAACCCTAACAGACCATTGATAACTAGGCACATAATTTCCTCTATAACTACATAGCAATGCAAAGCATCAAGGTTTTGAAACTGAAATGGAGAATGAAGATAGTACTGACTAGAAAATGTTCCAAAGTTAATCAGGGTCAGTTTCAAGGCTGAGGTTGTTACCAGCCATATTGTTCCTCATGGACATTTTCACTGTTGGGGAAAGGAAGTTGGACACTTCTTTTCTGGTTTCTTCCTGCTCACAACAACCTTGATAAATCTAGACAAGTAATCCTGGGGACAGCTAATAGCCACAACTACTCTGATAGAAATACTTTCTTCCTTGAAAAACAAACAAATAAATATAAACAACTCTCCCATACTGAGCATGGGCTTGCCAGGGATCTGGAGGATTCCAATGAATAAAAAATTATTCATCTCTAATGAGCCAGTTGTTGAAACTTCCTGTGAGGCATTCTGCATGCCAGGCAAGGTGGTGACCCTCAAGAATTTGTACTGGCCAAGGCAGGTTTATCTGTAAAACTTTTTGGACCTACAAGGCATAGGCACATTTTAAAAAGGGAAGATATGGAAGAAAATATGGAATTACAGAAGGGATACCAGGAAATATTTTAAAGGAGAAAGATAGAGATTGTTCTTTTACGGCATGCATCTTTGTTCTTATTTGTAGATGAACTTCTTCCAGACCTTTCCTAAAGCCAAAACTGATTTTCATTTCCCATAGAGTGAGATTTGCAAAATGTGACCCACATTGCCTCCCTGGGTAACCTTTAAGACAAACCCATGACAAACATTTACAGCATGACTAGCTAAGATTGGTAATATTATGTAGAGTGACTGCAAAATCCTATAAGGTCATTTTCATGCCCATCAGAAGGTAAAGCCGTTGCCCCACCATACACTAAATTTTTTTCAATATTCTGATGAATGTACTTCCCCACTTTATGCCTCAGTCTCCTTGACCTGGTTGACTTCTTCCATTAAAACTAATTTATAGTCTGGGCAGTAATGTCAGAGGAAGACTGAAAACTGAGGTGCTTATGTTCCAGTGGAGTCAGATTATCGATCACCTGATTAGGAAAAGAAAAGGCTAAAATTCAGTAAGTTGATTTCTCATTTTAGAATGGGATACCAGTTTTATTGTTTTGTTCTAAATTGCTTTATCTTCCCTGATTGGATGAGTTACAATGAGTCATTATTAAGGTCTGAGTAAATCAGTATGTTTGCATGTCCTATCTAATTTCCCTTCCCTGATTTTTCATTTGTCTTTTCTTTCTGTTCTGTGGGCCAAGACCTAGCACAATCTCCCCTGAATGACTTCATTAGCCTCTCATGGGCACCCTAACTTCCCATCTGGCCTCATCTTTCTTGTCCTAATACACCTGAAACAGCCCCTCCCACCAAGCCCCCAACATTTGCTTCTATTTTCTTGCAAATATAATGTTTCAACCTTGAAACTCTACCAGTCTCCTAATACCAGCTCAGTTCCAGATGAATCACAGAGCCATTCCCAATAATTCCAGCGTTTCCAGCCATCTTACTATATGTTCTGTGGTCAGAATATATTTAATTGGCTTGCTGTTATGTTACCTTATGCCCATTTTCTAATTGTGCGTTTTATCTTCTAAATGAAGTGCTAGCATCCTTGAAGGTACAGTCCCCTATTTTTTTTTGTATTGATTTTTGTGCCTAACAATTTTCTAGGAATTCAGCAAGTACTATAAAAACTTCCTTGTGGATACCAGAAAGTACAATGATTGGATTAGAGAAATATATCTAAATGAATTTAGATATGCAGGAAAGGTCCTTTTATGCTAGAGAATTAGACAGATTAGAATCTGTTTCCTAATATGACTTCATGTCTTTTATGAGAAATGTGCTCACTGTGTCTCACATTTGTGAATTCTGACCGAAATAGTGTACTTAAAGGCTTGAGATGATTTCAGTGAGATGAATTCAGTTGAATTTAGGTGTTTAAATAAAAAATAAAATCTAAAGGGAAAAATACTTGCAAAGAATAAGTTGTCAAAGGTATATTAGAAGAGGTTGGTCGAATGTTTAAAAATCATTTTCAACAAGGTTAGCAGAAACATATCAGGCTAGGAATAGAAGAACAGGTACCGAGTGAACTTTGCCTTTTACCATTTAGGTGACTTTGAATGAGCCACCTAATTTCTCTATCATGAATGCCTTCATTTCAAAAATGAGGAAATTACGGTTGATGAATCCAAAGGCTATTTTCAGCTCTACAATGCTGTAATTTCAAAGTGAGAAATTTTTCTAAATGAGGAATTTTTGACTTGGGGATCAAAAATATTAAATTAATTTTTCAATATCTGCTCTATCTGAATAGAAAATTGTATGCTTTGAGTATCAAATGGTATACATACTTTTAAGAAACTTGATGTTCCAGTTTGCTTTATAGAGTTGGTGTAAATCTCTATATACTAAAATTCAGTGTGTCTCCCAGTAAATAAATAGACATCATCACCTTGTCATGCCCTGCAATAGAGTTCTGGTTCATTGGGCAGGAAAACCATTTCTGTATTACATTTTCTCTTACCACAATGCTTAAAGTTTTAACTATGTACTTCAACACTTTGTTTTTTCAGTATCATCTTTCTTCTATGCCTATTTTTTGATCCATGCCCTTGAGAAGAGGAAGGCAAGAAAAAAATCTATATTTTCATATATTAAGCAAGCCAAATTCAGTGCAAGACACTATGTAGGAAAGTCTTGTTTAAGCTGAAATGTATTGATTGGCAAATCATTTACTGTCTGGGTTTTTCCTGAATGAACGTTTAGGAAGTGATGGCTCTCTTTGTTTCAATCTAAACTTTGTGCTATTGGTCACTGCAGATATAAGCAGGTCTTCTAGTATTTTTTTAAATTTAGTTTTAATGTCTGTAAGTTACAATTCAGTTTTTCCCCCTGATTGCAAAAGCAATTAATCGTTCTTTATTTAAAATTGTAAATTATAGAAAGCACAAAGAAGAAAGTAAAATCATATATAACCCTACCACACAAGTAACAATGGATAACATTTTGTTGAACATTCTTCCAGTGTTTTTTGTTATAATATCGATGTCATTTGAAAAACAAATGTCACTTCATCAACCCATAGGCTTGTTGTCACAAGCCCTGAAGTACAGACTGATTAAATCATGACTGTGGTAGACTAGACCTAAGTATTTTGTAATAAAATTTCTCACATTCTGATATCTTTTCTCTCCTTCTCAGGACTACTAGACTTATTAATAAATCGGTTCTTAAAATTGGCAAGAAATGGGTAATAGCAACAACAAGGGTTTATGCTTCTAAAAATGGCCTCTAAGTAATGGATTTCCATTGCCATGTACACCATATGTATGCATTACCATTTCTAACTCTCCATTGCTTAAAATAGTACCTGGAGCCTTTTGGAACTTATATAAATATTTCCTCAATGAATGGGCGCATACTCTATTGCAAGAAAGGGAGGTCTGGCCATTCCATTCTGCCTGCAAGAAATCCCTGTTCATTGCCGTTGGCACTGTGTTCTAAGATCTGACCCATCACCTAACTGGGTCAAAAGTACAGTTTTACGATTTTACTTTTTTAAATAAATTATGGCAATAAATTCATTTCAACCAATCTTTATAAGAATAAAATTAATTTTGAAAACAAAAAAATTAATTTTCAGTAATAGGAAACAAATGACAAATGCCAAAAAGTTAAGATTTTCAGACCTGTCTTTATCTCTTGTACCTTTTACTTAATTTTATTTTATTTTAAAGATTTTATTTATTTATTTGAGAAAGAGAGAGAAAGCAAGGGAGCACACAAATAGTGAGGAGGGGCAGAGGAAGAGAGAGAAGCAGACTCCCCATGGGGCTCAATCCCAGGACCCTGAGGTCATGACCTGAGTGGAAGGCAGACACTTAACTAAATGACCCACCCAGGCACCCCTTGTAAATCCATTTTATCACAAATGCGTCAAAGCAAATTAAATAAATAAGGACTCTTTTTAAATGGAAAAATCACAGTTCTGAGTTTAACTATCGTTATGTTATTTAACGTGTATACAGTTAAAACTAGCTGCAAACTCTGGCTTTTAATTATAAAATTATAAAATCTAAATTTACATTGACTCCAAACAAAACTACAAAATTAGTAACATTTCGGTCAGCAACACTAATGGGGGAATTTTTTTTTGTCCAAAAATTAACCACTTTCATAGCTTGAAATGCATTCATATGGTGCTGACTGCTAAGGCATGAGCTTTTGGGAAAGACCTGAGGAGGAAGTCTGCACCTTCTTTATTTTCACTTAAATTATTTATTAAGATAATAGAGAAAATTGCACAATCATAATTGTATAGCTTTCTGAATTCTCATACAACGAACATACCCACATAATTATCACCCAGATCAGGAGACAGAGTATCACCATCAACCCAGATACCTTCCTTGTGCCCCATCCCAGTCTCTATGCTCATCCTTTTTCTCAAAGACCACCCAAAAGCACTTTTTGTGTGTGGCATGTTTATACTACTGCATCCCCATGACTCCTCATTTCTATCCTCTTCTATTTTTGAAGTACAGTTATCCCCCAGTATCTGAAAGTAGAACATTCCTATGAAACCTTTCATGAACCGCAATGACCTTAAGAGAAGAAGCAATTACCACTAATTTATACAGAAAATTTGTGAGTGTTCCAAGACCCAAAAATAACCTCTCTTAGGCTTTTCTGATACCTTAGAACACATGTCGCCAATGGATGCAGAAAATAAATCGAACTAAAGCACAGATATTCACAGACACAGTTCAAAGCTATGGTGGCTTGATGCTGAGATGCTGTTGAGTGTGTTTCTCAGGGAAGGAGCTTGGAAAGACCAGTCTCCCTGCTCTGGATGCAGGCGGCCTCTGTAACAGCTCACTGCAAAACAAATGCTGAATGCTATTATTGCCTTTTGCTTTTTCTCATAAAAGTGAAAATCTTTTTCAGATTTTTTTCAGTTAGGGGAAAGAGGTTACTAGTGTAGGTCTTTTATAACAAATATTCAAATAGTAGGGGATATCTGTACTCTGAAACCTTTGTTTTTATAGCACTTTGTGACACTATTTGGCTTTTTGTTTTGACACAAATTTATTATTTATGTGTTAAATCCACACTTTCCCTGTTGATGATAAGTAACATTGTTTAAATGTCCTTATTATGTGCTGGACACTCTTCTCAGTGTTTAACTTGAAATGAATTTATTTAATTTCAAAGAAGACTACAAAACAGGTTTATTATTATTTTTTATTTGTTCTTATATCTTTATTATTCTTTTATTATATTTTTATAAATGAGAAAACTGAGGCACACAGAGAGTAAATAATCTGCCTAAGGTCATATAGCATATAAATTATGGTCCTAGGATTCAAACCCAAATGATTGGGCCCCAGTGTTCCTGCCCTTAATTGCCTAATCTGCTATACCATTTAAAAAATTTTTTAATTTGAAGATTTTCAAAAGTACCATGCGGTACCAACTTCATGAAAACGCCAACATAAAAAGAAGCAAGCACATTGCCTAGCAATACCAGTTATAAAGTAAGTAAACCACATGATCAAGCATAGATCTTTTTTAATTTTTTAAACTATCATCGAAATTCAAAGTTAATTTTAGATAACAATTGCAAATAGAAATTTTGAACGCCCTCTCTCCCCCATATACAAATATGTCTGTGATACCTGTTTGAGGAAAACGGAGTATAAAGAGTGAGAAACTTAAATTATCTTTTCCTTATAAATGGCAATTGACTGGAGCATAAACACATAGAATAATGATCCCTACAGCTTGCCCTCAACAGAGTGATTCACAATATCAGTAAAACAAATGATTAACTAGGGCGCCTGGGTGGCTCAGTCGTTAAGCTTCTGCCTTTGGTTCAGATCATGATTCTAGGGTACTGGGATCGAGCCCCGCATCGGGCTCCCTGCTCCACAGGAAGCCTACTTCTCCCTCCCACACTCCCCTTGACTGTGTTCCCTCTCTCGCTGTCTCTCTCTGTCAAACAAATAAATAAAATCTTAAAAAAAACCAAAAACAAATGATTAAAGACAGGTACTGCTTGTTATCATTCAATATTTTATAGTTGTTGGATGATATTAGATGTGCTGTACCTACTGGACACAAAAATGATTAACAAGTGTTACTATTTCTTTTGTCAAACATGATCTATGATTTAGAAGGGCTGTTGCTGGAATATGTTATACATGAGCAAAGCTTCAGACGAGTGACCTTAGAAAGTCACTGAGAAATGCAAAGTAGATGTCAATAGGGTATCTTGAGAAAGACAGTCTGCTCCTCTTTTTGTTGAAAATTGTTAACTCATCCTCTGTCCCTATTTGTATCTTCAGCCGAATACTGATAACCCCATTTCACTGAACCAATTTTAAACTCTGTCCTTTGACTTAACAGCAGTGGTTCTCATGCATGACTTCAGAGATGAAATGATGGGTGTCTGGGGAGCACTCCAAGCTGATGTGATAGTGCCAGCATCACCCCACAAAATCGTACTCAGTCTTCCCTTTTGCTTTTATCTTTCTATATTGATTTAAAACGTGTATTTTTTTTCTCCCCTTGGCAAAATTATCTCTAAAGTTTGCTAATATTAAATACATGAAGACTTCATAGTTTACTCGAAAAGCAATGGTGTTTTAAAAAAAACAAAACAGTGACTTTGAGTGAGTTTTTCCATTAGAAAAACTTAGAAAACCCTTGAGTTTATGATCAATTTTTATGGACCTGAACCTCTTCTCTGGACAGCACTTATCAGCCAGTTCATTCTAATCAATTTGGCACTTACTTAAACCATCTGTTCTCTTTTTGAAATGCTATCTCATCTGAACTTGACTTGGCCAACAAGGTCCTCGTGATCTGCCTTCTGTTTACTTTGCAGCCCTCCCATTGGCCACTCTTTCTCATGTTCCTAAGCTTCAGCCATATTCTGGTCTTTCAAGTTCCCTTAATGGTCCAAGCCCTTCTGCTTAGGCCCTTCACTGGAATACTCTGGACTGAGCCTTTTACATTCACTGTATTTTTTATTTATATTTCTTTCATCTCTGTGTCTTTTTTTTTCTTTTTAGAGAGGGACCAAGAGAGTGGGGGAGCAGAGGGAGATGGAGAGAGAGAATCTTAAGCTGGCTCCATAACCAGTGTGGAGCCTGACACATGGGTGTGGAGCCTGACACTAGGCTCAATCTCATGACCCTGAGATCATGACATGAGCCAAAATCAAGAGTTGGATGCTTAACTGGCTGAGCCACCTACATGCCCCTCATTTCTGTGTCTTTTTAAAACAGATATCATATGTTCATCTTCAGGAATTAAAACCATTCAGAAATGTATAATAAAGTGAAATTTCCCCTGTAATACTATACCACAGAGATAACTATAAAAGTCTTTGAATAACTTACTTTCTTTAACTTTTATAGAAATTATTTTTAAAAATTATGTATAAAGAATTTGATAAATACCAGAGAATATATGTGATAAATATCAGCATGATAACCCTCAGTCATAATCCACTATGCAACCTGGGAAAAGTCATATTATTAATATAAAAGTCCTACTGGCTTTTTTTCTGATTTTATCTCCTAACTCCCCTTCTTCACAGTACTCTGTCTCTGCTTTTCATAGAGATTATATAAAGTAGAGACTAGTATTACAGTCATTTAAAAGTAAGTACACAAAGGCTTAATTAAGTTTGAAAACCAAGAACCATATAGCCAGTAGGGGAACCAAACCTATGACTCTTAGACTTTAGAACTCAGGCTCTCAACCACTATTCCACACTTTTTTGTGGACTCTACTACCAGATTTGAGATGCTGATAAACGCTATCATGACATTTAGAAATTTACTTTCATGGAAGGATCGTGACTATAATTACATAATTATTTGCATTCTTGCTGGCACAGTGGTATACAGATAAATCTCACTAAGTCTCCCGAGTAGAACACGGATGTGTCTTTTTCATCATCGTGTTACTGCAGCTCAATAGGTATCTAGTGAATGGATGGGGAGATGGAATTGAGGCTGATTATGTATTTATGGTTACAAATTTCATAGCTGTCTCGCTGGTGATATGAAAAAATTAAAAAAGACTTGAGTTTGTCCTATATGGCATATATATACACTACGGAAATCCAACTTCTTTTATTCCTCCAGTCCTACTCACTCCACCAATGAGTAGCCTGTCCAGCAACTGCCTATTCTATTTCTGTTGTCTCATATTTCTCAGGTTGTAGGCTGTTCCTTTTACCATGTCCTCCCTTCCTTCTCTTCCCCCTCTAAACTTCCAGACTGCTGTTACATGAATAAATATCAGTAGAGAAAAGGTAGCCCACTGTGTGACCCCCACTCGGATGTCCATTCTCTTTTGGGGATAATTGCTGTACAGTTCTAGATTCTAATGAACATTGCTTCCTTTTCAGTTTTTTTTTAAGATTTTATTTATTTATTAGACAGAGGTAGAGACAGCCAGCGAGAGAGGGGACACAAGCAGGGAGAGTGGGAGAGGAAGAGGCAGGCTCACAGCGGAGGAGCCTGATGTGGGGCTCGATCCCAGAATGCTGGGATCACGCCCTGAGCTGAAATCAGACACTTAACCGCTGTGCCACCCAGGCGCCCCTTCAGTTTTGATCCTTAAAAGTGAATCAGCACAAAATACCAAGACTATAATGTTAAATACCATAAGCCGTTAATGTACTCAATTAGCTACATATTGCCATTCTTTATCTAGAAAGATGCTATGTTCTTTATTGATTTTGTTTCTGCAGTAGGTTTAAATATGGCATGTTTTCTACTTCTGTAAATAAAACTTTAATTTCTATATCTTAAATATGTAAATCTGAAAGACACTTTAAATGTTTTCAGATAATTTTTTGAAATGAGTTTTCAAAAGCAAATTAAGTCAAGTTTAAAAATATTTCAGAAGGTCATTAAAATTGAGAAATGTGGGGTGCAGACATAAATAAAGCATAATACACTAATTAACACAAAACTAAACCCTGCATTGGTTTTCACCCTGAAAGAAAGATAATTAAAAACACTGTGAAGTTTTTGTCATATGACTCCTGGACTACTAAATGGATAAGAAATAAGGATGATATAAAAAACGAGTTGAATATGAGACTCATAACATAAAAGCAAGAAAATGCATAGTTTGATGTTGTTGTTCTGTATTTAACTCTCTAAATTGCACCTATATTTTAAACAACTGCTCAGAATGTTTCAGTAATTAGCGCATTAGGGATGCATTAATATAGAGTAATGGTCTTAACTCTGCTAGCTTTTTAAGCCTTAGTAATCCCCCTTCTCCAAAATATAACGTGCAAATAATTTAAATTAAAACAGTATATCTCAATCATCTACCAATGAACTCTAATATATTAAATACACACAAACACGTTAGTTTATGTACGCAAAATGGAAAATATTGCAGTATTCCTTGTTGAACATTTCTCTGAGATGACTAAAGATATGGCTACACAATAACAATTCTTTCCACTCAGAACCATACCAGCAAAATTACTGTCCTTGGAAACCACTGTTTGCCAATCGTATTGTGTGGGGCTCTTCCCTTCCTTATACATCTCAACAGCTTCTTTTCAACACAAAAGAACCACTTTGTTTCTGAAAACTTGCACTCTGTGATAGCCTACATGCTGCTGGTGTTTCCAATTTCACACCTGTGACCTGTTATTTCAAATGTTGACTCAGCATGTATTTACAGTTCTTAAAGTCTATGTGGAAATATGTAACTCTTGGACTCAAATATCCTGCAAAGGCATCCAGTGCCTGTTGCATTCACTTCGTACTCTGGTCAACTGTCAAGTGAGTGTGTAATCATCATGTTCTTCATTCAATCTCAAAGCTCCAGACTTTTTTCCACTATACATTTGGACAGATATTCTACACAGGCCTAATAATATTATCCCCATCCTTAATATGCCCACTACCTGCTAGGAAAATAGGCCCTACACCAAGAACTTTGAAAGAATGTCTTGGCTGTGCTCAATAGGAAATTAAGTCATTTAATCTAAACATACGTGTCCAAAGTCTTGTTAACACTAAGGTTAAAGAGGGGTGCCTGGGTGGCTCAGTCATTAAGTGTCTGCCTTCGGCTCAGGGTGTGATCCCGGAGTTCTGGGATCGAGCCCCACATCAGGCTCCTCTCCTGGGAGCCTGCTTCTTCCTCTCCCACTCCCCCTGCTTGTGTTCCCTCTCTCACTGCCTGTCTCTGTCAAATAAATAAGTAAAATCTTTAAAAAAAACACTAAGGTTAAAGAAGTTTCTTTCTCTTTGAGGCTCTAAAGTAAAATTCACACAGACAAAGCCCCTAGAATATACTCATTTGAGTTTGATATGTTTTGTAATGATGTCAATGAAGCCATAATCTTCAGGCTGCCAGTTTTCCCTGAGCATTTCAAGGTTTTTGATAGACTTTACACTTTCCCACTTTACCCCATTGTGTTCAGTTACCATGAAGAGATTTTTATTGGAAATAGCTCTTCATTGTTGATGAAAATATTTGATCAATTATAGTTTTTTCTAGCATTGGTTGGATATTGAGTTCCATCTTGTTCAGGGGTATTGTCATTCCTTAGCAATGTAATCAATACTTCACACTCAAAGTAAATAATGTAATTGTAATTGACAGAAACTATTACTTATTTAGCTCAATTACTTATGGAGTACAAAATGCCATATCATCTTCTGAGGAATATGTGTGTGTGTGTGTGTGTGTGTGTGTGTGTGTGTGTGTGTGTATAGAGAGAGAGACTCTTATCTTCATAAAAAGAATGTTGTCAGGAAAACAACACATTAGGAAAACCCACAGCCTTCATTTGACCTAGAAAACACCAGTCTTCCGGCATTAATATAATTAATAATAAAAATGTTTTACATTTGTTCAGTACTTACAAATGTATAAAGATCTTTCATTTGTAGTATTTTATTTTACCCTCAAAATAACTTGATGATAACTCAATAAATAAATGAACAAGAAAACTTAAGCAGGCACTTTAAAAAGAGGATATCCAAATGGTCAATAAATGAAGAGATACTCACCAGAACAAGAAAAATAAAACCATAAAGTGATACTACTACTCACCCACCAGGATGGCTAAAATTAAGACAGAAAATACCCAGTACTGGTGAGAATGTGAAGCAAGTAGAACTCCCACAAATGAGTAGTGTGACCATAACTTGGTAAAAGCAGCTTGGAAAACTGGCAGTAACTGCTAAGCTAACCACATGTGTACCTTATGACTCAGTAATTCCACTGAAATGCAAAATATGTTTGTCAAAAGAAATGTACAAGAACATCCACACAAGGGGCACCTGGGTGGCTCAATTGGTTAAGTGTCTGCCTTTGGCTTAGGACGTGATCCTGGGGTCCTGGGATTCAAGCCCCACGTTGGGATCCCTGTTCAGCAGGGAGTCTGTTTCTCCCTCTAGCTCTGCCCCTCCTCCCTGTTTGCGCTCTCTCTTTCTCTCTCTCTAATAAATAAATAAATAAATAAATAAAATCTTCTAAAAAAATGCCCACACCAGTATTATTCATAATGATTCTGAATTGAAAACTGCACTTATGCTCCTCAAGAACAGAATGGATAAACAGGTTGTGGGGTACTGTGGAATATTAC
The DNA here is from genome assembly GCF_002007445.2 of Ailuropoda melanoleuca. NCBI lineage: Eukaryota > Metazoa > Chordata > Mammalia > Carnivora > Ursidae > Ailuropoda > Ailuropoda melanoleuca. Next base: position 132,223,640 of record NC_048219.1, on the reverse strand, counting down.
ATGGCAGTAAGAATGAACAAATACAACTCCCTGCAACAACATGGATGGCTCCCACAGATGCAATATTGAGGGAAGGAGGCCAGGCAAAAGGGGGTCTAAGGAGAAGGTATCTTGAATGGGTATGCTTCTGAGGTACTGGTAACGTTGTTTCCTAATCTGGGCATTGGTAAAATGGATATATTCAATTTGTGAAAATTCTTTAGGTGGTGTGCTTATAATCTACTTACTCTTCCATGTTATACATTTCCAAATAATGTTAAAAAAATAATGTTAAAAAACAACATGGTGACATTGCCAAAATGAATATTGATTAATGACCAAACAGTTAGACATTTTTCAGAGTGCATATTCCCAGATATCTACACTTTCTACAATATAATCTGTCAAAATTTAAAAGAAACATGGATTGCAATGATTTCAGTCATTTTTATTAATATTATCACATTCAGTTAACCAAGTTGTTTGGCAGAATTAAACAAGTTAAGAGATACTAAAATGATAATTTTGTGTTTTATAAAATAATATTTTAGAAAAATTTCTACATTTATGTATTTTTTCCTATCTTCAAGCAATGGTGCCAAAGGATTTTTGTTTGTTTGTTTGTTTGTTTGTTTTTTCATAAATAATATATTTGCAAATTCTCTAAGCATGGGTGATTTTTCTCAGGGAAACAACAGATACATGAAATAAGAAAGTGAGTGTCCTATCACAAAATGAAGCCATATGTGATAGTACAGAATAAGGAAAGTTTTCTGTGAAGTTACTTTGGGAGACTTCATTTTTATTTCAAATTTAAAACCCATGACAATAGTAACTACTGGAGATTTCGAAGGTGCTTCTGTTTTGCACCATTTAGTTCTGAATTTCTTATAAAATTACCTCAGAAACTCTAGGGGATGTCAGCTGTGGTAGTTACATATTTTCTATACATGGAAATAAAAATTGGAAGTGCCTTGCTTGCTAGTAAAAGTTCAATTTTGTTCCTTACATTATCTCTTTTTTTGTTAGACACTATATTAAGAAGTCATATCAATGAAAACAGAGGGACTGAAGCATTTGGCATTTCCCTTGGTTAGTTTCTTAAGTCTTATCTTAAATGTTGAGAAATTGATAATTATTTCATAAGTAGATAAGAACGTGAAATATACCCATTTTTACTGTAAGATTGCTTTCATTTAAGTGTAACGGATATTTGGAAGTGCTTTCAATGAGATCTCTTACTGAATTACTTAATAGTCTCCATTGTTGTCTTCAAAACCTTAAGAACTTTTCCTAAGTATCAACATACTTTCCTATAAGTGGAAAAGAGCCTCAGTGACAAATCTTCTTCCTGAATGGAAGATAGATTTTAGTAGCATCATTCCAATAAGATACTCAAGCTGACACGATGTCTCCTTTTAAGCCCTCAAGTTAATCTAAAATTTGGAAAGAGTGTGTTTAGAAAAGGACACTGGAATTAAATACAAGAAGATTAAGTACTGATTTCTTATCTATGCCTCTTTATGCATTCCTACATATTTCCCATTGTGGAGAGCTACTGGAGATATACTTAATATATTAATGGAATCCTGGTAGTGAACAAATATGATAATTTCGAAGAATTGATTGATACATACCACTGATTCTAAAACTTTGCATGCTACCTTTATAATGTCTGTCATATAAAATTTTGCTTAGCTTTTTTTATTACTTAAATGATTAACAAGTAGAAAATAATTTTAAAAGTATATATTATCAATAATAATAATTACCAAGTATCTACTAAGCTTAAAAGATAGAACTTTTGAAATTCACTTAAATATATCCTTTCCTCCTTACTGTAATATTACTATGTTTATTATTCTTTTTATTTTCTCTAAAGTTTAAAAGAATCCAGTAAACTATACATGGTTATGTTTTGAATGTTTTTTGAATTTCTTGTTAGTGGAAATATACAGCATGTTACTTTTTACCTGCATGTTTTTCACTCAAAATTTGTGATATTTATCTTGTATTGTTACATTTGTCATAGTTCATTCATTTTCACCATTAAATGGTCTACTTTGTGTGAATATCCTGATTTATTCATCCAACATTGATTTAACTTACATTTATTTTTTCTACTTTTTTTTTGCTGTAGAAAACAGTCTTGCATATTTTAATTCTAATAGATAATTCAAAATTATTTTTCTGAGTTATATCAATTTATACTCCCTTCAAGACTCTAAGGGCTTTCTATAGATCCACATACTATCTAAATAGATAATATTTCACACTATCAGATTTCTTAACTTTTGTCAATTTTAAAATGAATATAAAATATTAACTTGTAGATTTGGTTTGATCTTATTTATTACTAGTTGTGTTAATCATCTCTTAATATCTTAATATATTTTATGCATATTTCTTAACATATCTATTATCCTGTTCTGCAAAATAGCTCCTCATTTTGCCTATCTTTTGAAATTAGAATATTTATTGTAGTCTTACTGATTTGTAGGAGTTTAGTACATATTCTGCCATCTAACCTTTTGGTGGATATTTGTTGTAAATATCTTTTCCCAATTTGTAGTTTGCTTTTTTAATTTCTTTGTGTTGCCTTTTTATGAATAGAAGGTCTATATTACGATGTAATCAGATTGATCAATATTTTCTTTATGATTAATGCCTTGGGGTCTTGGTAAATAAATCTTATTACAAGTTCACAAAGTTTTTTTCACGAATTATCTTTTTAAAGGTGTTACTGTTTGCTTTTCATATGTGCTCTTTAATCCACCTTAAATTAATTTTTTATTATATTTTGAAGTAGGGATACGTATTTTTCTTATAAAATGATCTGCTTGTTTATGCACTGTCTGCCATGCTTGTTCTGTTCTAAAGGAATTTCCCTGGCATATGAAAATGTTTCTGCAGTTTCTATTTTGTGGAATTGCTCTATTTGTCTGTCCCCCTTCTGATAATCACATCTTTTCATCAGTACACCTCTATAATGAATATTGATATCTACAAATTTGTTATTCTTTATCAATGCCTAGGCCATTCTTAGACTTTTGCATTTCTATAAATAAGAATCGGTATTTTAAGTTCCACAAAGAATATATGTTAATATGTTTATTGCTCATATGTGGATTCTGTGGTTAAATTTAAAGAGAATAAGCATCCCAAGGATACTGATTCTTTCTATCCCAAAATATGGCATATTACTCTATTTATTCAGTTCTTCTTAAATGTCTTTCATTAAAGTTTAAAAATTTTCTCCATAAATATCCCACACAAATCTCATTAGATTTATAGCTGAATAAATTTTTGTTCCTATTAGTTTTGCCGTATTTCCTAACACTCTTTTTTTCTTATTAAATATAAATTCAGTTGATTTTTATATTAATTTGTATCCAACAAACCTGCTAAACTCTTTTATTAATTCTAAAAATTTATCAGCACATTATTTTCTTTGTATACAAGTATATCATCTGAAAATTCTTCCTTTCCAATCCTTTTATGTTCAATGCATTTTTCTTGCCTTATTGTAAGTTAGCCATTCATTTTTACTAGAAATGGTAATAGTAAGCATTGTTTCCTAGTGCCCTATCTTAAAGTAGGTAAAATTTCAACATTAAAAAATATGTTAAGTATTGTATGCAATTTTTTTGCAGGTGAAGGAATTTTTTCAATTTCTAATTTAAGATTTTTTAAAAATATAAGTAAATCTTATATTTTTTAATTTACTTTTGTTTATTGGAAATTAACACAGGGCTTTGCTTCTTTAGTCAAAAGAAACAACATGTGGCATACAGCAAAAACATTCATTTCTTTTTTATGTTACATGACTGTTGTGGGTCAAATGTACATCAAATGAGTTCCAAATTTCATTACTCTCCCAGGACCATACTGAATGAGCAACTTCTTTCTGGGATATACTATTTTCATGGCAGTCACCAAAACTGCAAGGGAAGAGAAAGCCAAATTATACAGGTGCACTTAAACCTTCTTCTTGGATGTGGTATGTCACATCTCTTCACATTCTATCAGCCACAATAAATCATATGGCCAAATCCTAGACCCTGGGGTGAAGAAGTATGGCAAGGAAGGGAAGGAATAAATAATTGTGAATAGATTATACGATCTAATACAATCTGTTGATGTGGTGGCTATATTGATTTTTTAATGTTAAACTAACTTTGTATTTTTGGATAAACCTGTTTGATAACATTGTTTCATCTTTTTTCATAGTTTGTTCAATGTGATTTGCTCATTTTATATAGAATCATCACATATCTATCCCTGAGTGAAATTGGATTGTAATGTTTTTTTCTGCTACTGTCCTTGTCTCATTTTGGTATCAACATTATTATAGCCTAGAAAACAAGTATTTCTATCTCTGATAGAATTTGTGAAATATTATAATTATTAGGACACTGAAAAGCTAATTAAACCCTAATATATATGCTATTCTTTTCCAGTAATTTAGTTTTATTATTTTACTGTATGAATTATTATGTGTTTATATAGTCAATGTTTATGACTGCTTACTTTTCCTATTTATTTTTTCTTGCATTGTAGGCATTCTTTCTGGGGTCCTTTTTCCTCCTTTCTTAAGTACATATTTAGACATTATTTTAGTGCAGGGTTTCTCAACCTCAATACTAGTGCTTTTAGGATGAAGTAATTCTTTGTTGTGTGGGTTATCCCAGATAGTAAGGATGTTTAGCAACGTCTTTGACTTCTACCTCCTAGATGCCCATAACACTCTTCAGTTATGATATCAAATATCCCTGAGGAGGACAAGTGGCAAGGAGGGGGCCAAAAATTACTGAGGAGAACCAGTGCTTTGAAAGTATCTTTGATATTAAAGTCAAGATTTTGTTGAAATCTTGAATCTGAAAGATTTTTCATTTTGCCCTTACTCTTGAAAGAGCTAATTATATATTTGTTGGATATGCAATTCTAGATTGGGTGTTATTTTTTTCTCAGCAATTTGAAGACATATTCCATTCACTTCTGGGCTTGTATTACTGCTTTTGAAACTATGGTCATGCTTTTGAAGATAATATGTTTTGGCTTCTTTGGCTTTGTGTACTGTGTTTNTCTTTAAAGATTTTATTTATTTATTTATTTGACAGTGAGAGAGACAGCCAGCAAGAGAGCGAACACAAGCAGGGGGAGTGGGAGAGGGAGAAGCAGGCTCCCAGCGGAGGAGCCTGATGTGGGGCTCGATCCCAGAACACAGGGATCATGCCCTGAGCCGAAGGCAGACACTTAACGACTGCGCCACCCAGGCGCCTCTCAAAGTTTTGTAGTGTTTTAAGCTATTGAATTGAATGAGATTTCTTACAAAGAGACTGAATATAGGGGAGGGAAGAAAATTAAGGACAAGAGCAGGGGTAATTAAGTAATTATTGATCTGGTAAAGAAGAAGATATCGGTAAAGGGAAATGAGGAAGAAAACCAGCTAGGGAGTATACTTTTCAGCTATGTGTACATAAAATTAAAGTGAGTCTTGTCAATCCATTTGCATTATTTGTCGAGCAACTTTCAGTTGTAGTGGTATACCTGTAGGTATTTTGTAAGCAGGTAATTGAATTAACCAGAGTTAAGATTTTATTAGGCATTTTTGACAGTGAAGAAAGAGGTTAGATAGTTATGAAGTTTAAA
>NC_048219.1:132094761-132217909 GCF_002007445.2 Ailuropoda melanoleuca | reverse complement strand
ATTTCTTAAAAAATTAATTGTTTCTCCCATAATTTCTCTTTATTTAGACCCAAACATAATTTTTCATCAAAAGACATGAATAATAGGGGCGTCTGGGTGGCTCAAATGGTTAAGCAACTGCCTTTGTCTCAGGTCATGATCCCAGCATCCTGGGATGGAGCCCTACATGGGGAATCCCTGCTTGGCAGGGAGCCTGCTTCTCCCTCTCCTTCTATTGGTCCCCGGGCTTATGCTCTCTCACTCTCTCTGTCAAATAAATAAATACAATCTTGGGAAAAAAAGACATGAATAATTAGTAATTTGTATTTAAATTTTTTTGTCCTTATTTAAAGTTTGAATGAAATTTAAAATTCTCAATTTCAGATGAACTCTAATCTGTACATAACCCATAAACTTTATTGTAATTTTGGATTTATTCAATACACCTATACAAAAAAGTAGGAATTTGTTTGAGTTTTTCATTCAATAGTGATAAGAAGATGAAGGAACCCAACTATAATTTGAGATAATTTTGAAAATATTTTTAAGACTTTCAAATTAATTATATTCTTACAGAATTTAAGGAAAAAAAGGAAGACTTTGGGAGATTAGAATAGATATCAAAATTGTCAGCAAAATCCACAAGCCTTTTCCCATTTTTCTTATTGTACTTCTGGAAACAGAATATACTTTCAAAGGTAATTAGAGGTAATGCAAAATATGAGTTGAGTATAACCTGAAAGAAAAAAAAAGTGGTGAAAGATCAGGAGGAGAAATTGGGCAACTTATTTTATGTTCTGTCCATACTGAACCAGTCATTACTGGGGCCATGCTATAACAAACTTTAAGCCTTAATTGCTTGGTGTCCTTTGAGAGGGGCTGGGAAGCCAGATAATCCAGAACATTTAGGGAACTTAAAGCTGAGTATTTTTCTGACCGTTAAGTATTCTTCTCAATAATTTAACAATTTAGTTTAACAATGAGTGCATATATTCTACTGCATACTAGCCACAAAACAGTATTTTCCTATCATCACCAAACATCTTTATATAAAAAGGTGCTATGCTCTGTATATAGAATAACTATCCATATTCTATAGTTAAATGGAAATGTTTATGGATCGTTATATGGATATGGAATAAGCAATACCCTATATGAACTCCACTTAATTACCTGTAAGTTTGTGGAATTTCAGTTGTTTCTCTTCTCTGTGTCTCATTCTTCTCACCAAATGTCACAAGGCAGTGAGGTGCAGTGGGAAAAGTATGTAATTAGAATTAGACTTGGATTCACATCCCAATTCCACTACAAACTAACTATAATTTTGGAGAAATCATTTAACCTCTTTCTCATTCAACTTCATCTTCTGTGAAATGGGGTTCATGAAGTTTAGAGACAAGAACAAAAGACATCCAGCACAGCATCTGGTGCATGGCAGTTAATAAATGGCAACTATTGCTACTGCTTGGGAATTGGAAGGATATTGCTAACACAGGTGTTCTTCACCTGGAGTTACCCATAGTTGGGCCTTGTAATGTTCAAGAATTCTCTAAAATTGCAAGTAAAACAGGTTATGTGTAACATATACTCCTCTGGGGAAAGAGTCTTAAAGGGTGTTTATTCAAATTTAAAAAGTTAAGAAGAAAAAGTAGAGAAAAGTTGGCAGAAATAGGTTAAGGAATGGCATGGAAAGAGAAAAAGATGAAGAACAGGGAGTAAGAACAGCAGCTGAAGAGGGACGCATAACTTTAAACAGGGAAACTAATAGGAAGAATTTTCAGAGAAAGGAGACCATAGCATTGATATGGTCTTGGAAAGAAAGTAGACTTGGCAGAAAGGAGTAGATAAGGTCAGATAGAATTAATAAAGCCAGGTAGGAAACATGGAAGCTTTATAATGGGGTCCACAGTAAGGGCAACGATTCTTAACAGATTCCTTGGAAGCTATTATTTTCCAAATTGCTTCTGTTTTATCTTTCTTTGATACTAAAAACCATTTACATAGTTCAGTTTACTGTATTATATATTTTACATGATATTTCCACCCAATTTTGCAACATTTAAGCCATCACATCACTGTTATATTGTCATATTGCTTGCTGTTACTTATTTTCAATAACTGATATTCTCAATAACTGGTTTGATGAAGCCTATTCAGTGAGCTCTTTCCTAAAAAGGTTAAAAGTTTAGATTTGTATTTCGATTTCTATTCTTTCTGACAGTTGATTATTTGATTCTCTTGAACATTTTTAGAGTATACAAAAAAGTCAAATGATGGTTTTCTGCAAGAGCAATCTAATCAGTTCTCTATTAAAAAGGAGAATTTAGTGATAATCAAAATTATGTGCTACTCTGGGAGGAAAGCAAATAAGAAAAATTCTACTTGAATTTATTGTCTCTAGTAAATCATCAAAAGTTGTCATCAAAATACATCCTTGGATAAGACTAAATATGGAAAAAAAAAACCCAGAAATGTCGATGAAACAATAACAAGCAAAATTTCTACAAATGTAATACTTTCTCCCATAAATATAAAATGAAGTTATATGAGGAGTCCTGGAGTCTGTATTGGAGAATATACTTTCTGAAAATATATATTCAACAAATATCCACTGCATGTCTACCCTATGCCAAGAACAGAGCTTATAGGAATCATATTTTAATTTCATAATAACTCATTTACTGATTTTACAGATAAGCGGCAGCTCTGAAGGTTATGATATCCAAGGTTATTCAACCACAACAGTTTACCAAGTGCCTAACATGTGCCAGTACTTTCCATTCACTGTCTTTAATTCTCAAAAACACATGTAAGAGAAGTCTTATTGCTATCATTTATATTGACAAATGACAGTTGAGGCCTACACAAGTTAAGTAACTTGCCTACATAGTTAGAAAGGTGTTATAGAAGAATCTGTATCTCTTGACCTCCAATTCAATACTCTTTTTACTGTGTCCTATTTATTCATTTATTTATTCTCAGAATAAATATCAATTGTTTACTTAATGTTTGCCAAACATTTTGTTACATGCTGTTCCTATAATCATGATGAACAAAACAGTGTGGTCCTTGTTCTATGGAATGACAGACTACTATGGGAAACAGACTGTAAACAAACAAGCAAACAAGGACTATAAAGAAAAGAGAACAGCATACTGAGGATAAATTAAGGATATGATCAGACAGGATCTCTGTAAGAGTCAACTATGAAGAGAGAAAGAATATTCTGACCGGATGGTCCAGCACATGTAAAGGTTCTGAGATAGGAGAGAGACTGGATATATTAATTCCAAATGAACGTAAAGATCAAAGACTTTTTTTTTTGCACACAGGATGAAATATATTTATTAAATAAAGGGATCACATAAATTGGCTGGTATAGCAAGTATCTGCCATCAATTTAATTTACCCAAAAACAAACAGGCTTACTTGAGAATAGTAACATAGAATACATGTTATTAGGAATATAGAAATATAGAATATATATATTCCATAGTGAATGAGTGTGAAAGTATACAATGAATAGATTTTAACTCAGTTATCAAGTTTTACATAGAAAATCTGAATTTTCACAAAGATAGATCACATTCTAGATCATAAAACACATCTTAAATATTTTAAAAGAATAGGAACCATGCAGTGCCTTAGACCACCATAGAATTAAGCTAGAAATCAATAGCAGATAGATAGTGGAAAGATCTCAAGATAATTGGAGATTAAGTAAATATCATGGGTCAAGGATGAACTAAAAAATAGTTTGAATTAAATGAAAATATACCTCCTCAAAATTTGTAGGATTCAGAAAAACAGTGTTGAGGGTGAAATTTATACCATTGAATGCATATATTAAAAAAGAAGAAAAATCTAAAATCAATAATCTAAGCTTCCATTTTAGGAAGCTAGAAAAAGAAGAGAAACTAAATCCAAAGTAAACAGAAGAAAATAATAAAAATTAGAGCAGACATCAATGGAATTGAAAAAGGAGGTCAATAGAGAAAATCAACAAAACCAAAAGCTGATTCTTCAAAAGATCAATAAAACTAATAAGCCTTTAGTCAAGTTAACCAAGAAAAAAAAATGGAGAGAAGACACAAATTACTAATAACAGAAATGAAGAGGAGACATCACTACAGGTCCTATGGACATTAAGAGGCTAATAAAGGAACATTATGAGCAACCGTATGCCCACAAATGTGACAATCTAGATGAAATGGACCTATTTCTTGAAAGACACAGTCTACAAAAAATTACATGAGAAGAAATGGACAATAAGTCTACATCTGTTAAAAGAATTGAATCAATAATTAATAACCTTCCAATGCAGAAAGCAGTATGTGCAGATGAAGAAATTTAATGAAGAAATTACATCAATTCTTAATAATCTCTTCCAAAAGATTGAAGCAGAGGGAATACCTCTAACTCATTCTGTGAGGCTAGCATTAGCCTAATACCAAACCAGACAAAGATATCACAAGAAAACCAAAGACCAATATCTTTCATGAGCATAGAAAATCCTCAACAAAATACTAGCATACTGCATTGGACTATATATAAAAAGAATTACAAACCAGCAAATGGGGATTTTTTTCCAAATATACAAGGCTAGTTCAAAAACTGAAAACTGGTTAATGGAATTCATCACATTAACACACTAAAAAAGAAAAATCACATGACCATATCAATAATTACAGGTAAAGCATTTGACAAAATCCAATACCAGTTCATGATAGGATGTTCTTATTTAAGTAGGAATTAGAGGATAACTTCCTTAATTTGATAAAATATATTTACCAAAAAAAAAAAAAACCTACAGATAACATCATACTCAGTGGTGAGAAACACAAAGCTTTCTTGCCAAGATCAGAACAGGCAAGTATGTCCCCTCCCAGTACTTCTTTTTAGTGTCATATGGGAAGTCCTAACTACTGAAGTAAGAGAAGAATGGGAAACAAAAGGTATACAGATAGGGAAGGTAGAAATAAAACTGTCTTTGTTTGCAGATGACATGATCGTGTATGCAGGAAGTACAAGAGTTGACAAAAAACCTCCTGTAACTAATAAGCTATGACAGCATGGTTATAAGATATGAAATTGATATTCAAAAGTCAGTCATTCTCCTGTATACCAGCAAGAAACAACAAGAATTTGAACTTTCCAATGCCCTTTATGTTGGCACCCCCAACAATTAACTATTTAGGTATAAATCTAACAAAATATATAGAAGATCTATATGAGGAAAACTATTAAACTCTCACAAAAGACATAAAAGAACAAACTAAACAGAGTTATTTCAATGTTATAGATAGGCAGATTTTCCAACTCAATCTATAGAATCAGCACAATCCCAATAAAATCTACAAAGTTATTTTGTGGATATTAACAAAACGATTCTAAAGTTTATAAGGAGAGGCAAAAGACTCAGGATAGCCAACATAATATTGAAGAAGAACAAAGTCTGAGGACTGACACCACCCAACTTCAGAACTTGCTTACAGTAGATGAGAAAATGTGATGTTGGTCAAAGAATAGACAAATAAATCAATGGAACAGAATAAGAGAGCCAAAAATTAGACCTATACAAATAGAATGAACTCATCTTTGATAGAGGAGCAAAGGCAATTCAATGGAGAAAGGACTCTTTTCAACAAATTGTGCTAGCACAACTGGATATCAATACACAAAAACTGAATCTGGTCACAGATCTTACCTTCTTGACAAAAATTCACCAAAATAGATCACAGACCAAAATGGTAAAAAAAAAAAAAAATTGTAGAATTCCTACAAGATAACATAGGAGAAAATCCAGATGACATTGGGTTTGTTTATGACTTTTAAAATACAAAACCAAAGGCATGATCCATGAAGGAAATAATTGCTTGGTTGGACTTCACTAAAACTAAAATCTGCTATGTGAAAGACATTGTCAAGAGAATGAGTAGAAAGACTACAGATTCAGAGAAAATATTTGCAGAAGAAATATAGGAAAGGGCCATTTTCCAAAATGTGTAGGAAGTCTTAAAACTCAACAATAAAAAAATAAACAATCCAATAAAAAAGTGGACAAAAGATCCAAATGGATACCTCACCTAAGAAAATGTAGAGATGACAAATGAGAGATGAAAGATTCTCCACATCACATGACATTAAATAATTGAAAATTTAAACAACAAAGAAATAGAAGTATACACCTATTAAAATGATAAAAATCCAAAATGCTGATAGCAATAAATGCTGGTGAGGATATGGAGCAATAAGAACTTTTATTTACTCCTGGAGTGAATTCAAAATGGCACAGCCACTTTAGAAGGCAGTTTGGAACTTTCTTACAAAATTAAACATACTATTACCATATGATGCAGCAATTACACTCCCTGGTATGTATCCAAATGAGCTTAAAATTTATGTCCACATGGAAACTAGCACATGGATGTTTATAGCAACTTTATTCATATTTGCCAAGACTTGGGAGCAGCCAAGATGTCCTTCAGTAGGTGAATGGATGAACTAGTATATCTATGCAGTGGAATATTATTTTGTAATAAAAAGAAATGAGCTATCAAACCATGAAAAAGCATGGAAGAATCCTAAATGCATATTACTAAATAAGAAAAGCTAAACCAAAGTTCATGTACTGCCTGATTCCAACTATGTGTCATTTTGGAAACGACAGCGCTATGGAGAAAGTAGAAAGATCATGGTTGCCAGAGGTTCAGGGGGAGGCAGGGATGAGTAGCCGGAACACAGAGAGTTTTTAAAGCAATAAAACTTTTCTGTATACTATAATGGTATATAAGTCATATATTTGTCACAACCCAGAAAACGTAAAACACTAAGAGTGAACCCTGAGAGAAACTATGGACTTTGGATGATAATAGTGTATCAATCAATCAATGTACGTTTGTAGATTGTAACAAATGTGTTAGTCTGGTGTTAGATGTTAGTAATGGGAGAAGCTGTGTCAATGTGGGGTCAGGGGGAACACTGTACTTTTTGTTTAATTTCACTATGAACCTAAAACTGCACCCCAAATAATTAAGTATAATTTTAAAGAATTGGAACTTGTACACAAGCATCCCTTTGTGTAGTAGCAATCTGCTAGAGCTGTCTAGCTTCTTTTAACAGGACACAATGCCCTCCAAATTGCCACCATCTTCCTGGCTTATTTCTCATTTTTCTTATCTGTGGCCACTTGAATTTGTAACCGTTGAGCTTGATGATTAATCATCTCTAATGTTCAGGGTTTCTTTTAAGCTGGATCTAGCTGAACAAGTCATTGAACTTTTCCTGTATATTTTTCTAACCCGCTCTTTTGATGCTCCATAATGAACGTCTACATGCTTCGCCATTGATGCAATCTGTTCATTTATTGGTTTTCTGCCATGTCACCAAACATGCCAACAAAGACGCAGTGTCCTACTAACAAGCCTGGCTATAGTCTCAGAGAAATGAAAAGGAAAAGAGGTGATTTCTAGCCCTTATACTCATCTTTCCTTCCTCAACCCAATCACTAAAGTAGAGTAATACCTTTTCACCCTTCTATAATGCCCTGTATGCTTTTAGTCTATGATTTCTTTTCTCATAAAAATGTTGGATAAGAAGGCAAAGGGAGGCCTAACAGGGAGAGCAACAAAAGAACTTGATTCAAGAGACTCACTTCTAAATGCTCAATCCTCATATGCTGAGTATTTCAAATATGTACATAGAGACTATGGTTACATTCTGTATAGATTATTTTATGGTCTAGTCAGTATAGACTTCATATAGAATTTTTATAAAAAGATTGACACTAAGGTTGCCTAGAAACTTGAGTCAGTGGGTTTAGTGTTTGTTTCTGTTTCTCCAGAGAAATCTTAGATTTCCGGCATTTTAGATTTCCTTAGAATGTTTACAAAACTAAATTCCAAGAAGGAATATTTAAGATACATTAAAATCTCACATTTTAAGAACTATATGTCTATAGTATAATAGAATCTTTTTTGAAGGGCTTGCCACATGAAGTATTCTAAGTGATTATGAATAGGCATAGTTGTATCTTTTTCTTTGTGTCATATTGTTATTTATGCCAAATACTTGATCAGGAGCTATCTATGTGTTAGTCACTATGCTAAGAATTTGCATATAATATCTCAATAATAACCACAATGACCCTGTGAACTGCACATTATTATCCTCATTTTACAGATGTAACTTTAGATTATCCAAGGTTTCATAACAAATAGCAGAGCTGGGATTATAACCTTCTATATTGGGCCTTTAGGACTTCAAACCTTAGTGCTTTAAAAATATTAAAATTGCATCAATAACTTCTGTTAATTTCAACAGAGTATCTGTGTAAATATATAAACAGCACACACATAGTTTTACTAGGACCAACACCTTACATTCTAAACCCAGAGCTTTAGACATTGCAGTTGCCTGAAGTCCACTAAAACAAGGTTAAAGTCTATGATGTTTGAGTCAGGTTTGCCCTGTAAGCCTGTTTCTTTCAAGTGAAATGCAGTTGTAACTCTGGATTTTTTTGTGAGAGATGAAATAAAGTTCTTGGCACACAGGAGTCACTCAGTGGTATCTGCAGCTACATTAATCCCAAAGACACAGTGAAAGGTGCTATCCAGATTTCTTGACAACTTTCTTCAAGTAGTCAACATAGTTTTTGAGACTTTAAACAGTGTCTTTGCTGTATAAAGAAAAACAACTTTTAGTAAATGCTTATTGTTATGAAAGTACTGAAATCGGAGTTATTATTTATAAAGTAGCTACAGCATAGAGTATTTTATTCAAAATAGCTCTCTTAAGCATCATAACACTCCTGCTAACTGGTATTATTATTATTATCTCCATTTTGAGAATAAGTTAAAGGCTCTGATTTAGGAGTTTTCTCCAAGCTAGTGTGATAGATTGTAAAGTCTCAGCTCTTTCCACTACATCAAAAGCTTGAAGTTTTTCAAACTGCTTTTGAGTATTCTTAATTAAAATTGAAGATAACTATGAAGTGCTTAGGAGACAAAACGTTAGCTTTTGCTTAAGATTTTGTAAAAGAAATAATACACTAAGCTATTTATCTCCTACATTTTGTAGGTATTCATATTTCAGAATTGATCTTGAGCATATAGGAAAAAAAAATCCTTAGTTTACTTTTTAATAAATAAAAAATAGTCAAAATGCATTTAGATAATGTTATTCCTTCAAAAAAAAAATGTTTCCAAAACTAAGCCGTCCTTCTTCGGTATAAAAGCAATGCACTTTTTCAAGACAATAAGGAATTATTTGTTTTTTTTTAAGATTTTATTCATTTATTCAACAGAGATAGAGACAGCCAGCTAGAGAGGGAACACAAGCAGGGGGAGTGGGAGAGGAAGAAGCAGGCTCATAGCGGAGGAGCCTGATGGGGCTCGATCCCATAATGCCGGGATCACGCCCTGAGCTGAAGGCAGACGCTTAACCGCTGTGCCACCCAGGCGCCCGTTTTGTTTTTTTAATATGCTGTGTTGAATGCTATTCATGGTGTGGTTCTTTTTAGTGTGTGGGGAAATGGTATGGCCTTTGTTATAGGTACCTACCTGGTAAGTGTGTCTTAGTTGGGTCTTCACAGCTTCCTCTGTTTGTTCACTCATTCAGTGAGTATTGATGGAGGACCTCCTCCATGCCAGGTCTTATGCTAAGAGAGTGACTACAAAATCATATATGGCCCCTATTTTGGTGCAGCTGAGAGCCTAGGAGGGGACAGACACCACATGAGTAAACACACTAAAAGATGAAAATTGGCATTTGAAGCGTTTCATGAGGCAGAGATCCGTAGTGCTGTGAGAGTACACAGGATATTTGAACCCTGTCAGAAAGATTAGAGAAGGCTTTGCTGAAGAAGTGACATTTGAAACTAGATCTGAGGAAAGAATAGGAGTTGACCTAATATAACAAAATAAAAATTATAAAAAAAACAACAGTGAAAAAGCATCCATAGCAAAGTCTAAATAGATGATGAATAAACACATAGCTTACATGTAAAAAAAAAAAAAGAAAAAAAAAAATAGGAGTTGGCCAAGTGAAAAGGAAAGAAGAAAAGTTTCCTTCGTGGTAGCAGCATATGCCAAGGTTTCTTGTTAGTTCTTTCATACTGAATAGATAGTGTAAATTGAAGCATAGCCCTCGGGGCACCTGGCTGTCTCAGTCAGTGGAGCATGTGACTCTTGATCTCAGAGTTGTAAGTTCGAGCCCCACATTGGGTGTAGAGATTACTTTAAAAAAAATCTTGAAGCATAGCCTTCACGAGCATAGTGAACAGCTGGGTTCTGAATTGGGAAAAAGACCCACTAAAGAATTATAAATGAAGTGCACAAGTCATAAAAAAAGTCCTTGTTTCATACATATCTTTATACATACAAAAAAGGATTTTTTAAAACATGCTATCATAGAAACAATTATGAAGCGTTTCTGTTTATATATGAGCTAACTATACTATATGCTTTATGAATGTGAAGAAATGTGCAGAGGCCTTAGCTATGTGAAACTCATTAAAAATTCACAAATTACCGTAATGGGCCAGAAATTGTGCTAGGCTTTAGAGAGTAAAAGAAATATAAAATAATGTCCCCATGCTCGAAGAGCCCATAATCAAACCAAAGATCTATATGAGCAATGAACAAAATACCTAATTATGCTGAAGGTCAGACTCTTTAGCTTATTAAAAGGCTATAGGAACATAAAAGTAAGGGAGAACAGTTTTTTTTTTTCTTTTACTCCTTACTGCATCATTTGTCTTCAGAATATATTAGGAATGTATTAATTACTTTATATGAGTAAACATGCAAATAATCCTGTGTCATTAACATAGAATATATTATTATTGTATAATTGTGTAGATGAATGCAACTGCAGCTATGTTTAATTATGCTCTGACCCAACAAAAGGAGAACAGAATCCATTTTAATTTGTAGTAAATATTCGGAGTGGCAAACATCTGCAAATTCCCCCCCCCCTTTTTTTTTTTGGTACAAGTATTCAATGGCAGCTAATCAAAGACGACTTTCAGTTCAATGCAGAACTGTAAAATTAAGACCCACTAATTATTCTCAGGTTCTACCACTGTCTCATTGAGCTCTCGTAAGGTATCTCTTAGTGTACCAGTGTCCAAAACAAGAAAATGCGTGCTGTACTACTATGCACAGGCAATGTGACTTCTCAGGAGAGAATTAATATTTAAATGATTTCAAAATAATAAGTGGATGTTTTAGAAATCCATTGAAAGCAAAATAGTCCTAGATAGTCCTAGTTGTTATTACAAGGCTAAAAGTAAAAATCATTTTCAAGTTTTTCTGGCATACTTTTGCTCTCTAAAAATTTACTATGTGTGTAGATGCGAGCGTTTCTTGAAACAAAAAGCTTTGTTACATAATTATTCAGATATAATCTCTGAGAAATCTTCAGCATACAAAAAAGGACTTCGGTGTTTTATTTCAAAATCCATTCATACTTAACAAAGACGTTCCTCTGAGAAGCCTTTGTCTTTGAATAGGTTAGAAGAAGAAAACACTCAGGTGAATTTATTTAATAATTGATAATGGAAATAGAGTCTTAATGAAATTTCCATCTTCCTGAAACATGAACTCTGTACTTATAGCTTTTTATTATTACCTAGTACTGATGTCCATTAACCTGACAGCCTAGCTACAACTCCTATTAACAATATAAACTATCAGTGTTGAAAAATTTTTCAAGCACTAATCTCTCTTCATTAATCTCAAATAAAACCATATAGGCAGTGGTGAAAAGAAAATTGTCATGACAAAAACATGTTCTTGCTCAACACATTTTAATTTAAATGAGTATTTGCTTTTCAGTTTCAGAGACTGGACATAATGGTAATATTATTTTATTGAAACAGATATTCTTTCTGTATATTCATGGAAATTTAAGATCACCATCTTGAAAGTGGTTAAATTTACACTTTCATTAAATAAAATTCAGAAAATAATCATTCTTAGAAACATTTGGAAAGAATCCTCCAATATGGGGGCCACTCCCACTCCAACACTTTTTATTTTACAGATCTGGAGATACTCAAGCCCAGAAATAAATGGACTTCAGTTGCCTAATGTTCTAGAACCACTAAATCAAAGCCTAAAAAATGAGCAGTGTTCTTGGCAGCCCATCATTCCAATGAAGTAGCAATCTAACATGACAGGGAAGTCATTATCTGGTTTCTACTAGAATTCTGCCAAGGGCAGGAAGCCCCAAACTATTCCCAAATTGTCTATCCCATTTACGAACAATGGTATTTGTAATTTTTATTTATTAGCCCCTATTCTGTCTTCTGGAATCACAGTATTCTTTTCCTCTTCCACAACTGTCTTTCAACTCTGATTGCAGTTCTTGCGGCTTTTGGGAAATCTCTTTTACCCAGTCTTAATATTTTCCACTCATTCCTTATATGAACTTTCCTTGAAAGTTTATATCTTCTGTTGCCTCTTCCTCTGAGGATTTTATTCTATCGATTTCCCTTCTAAAATGTAATATCAAGAATAGAAGAGTATTAAAATCTGATTATGATCTCATTGGACACTATAGACTTGAGAGGCTATATGGCCAGTGAGATTCATATTATCACCATTACATTATATTATATAATTAATATAAAATTATATTACTTTATTTTAATATTGTCTTATTTGTAACTTTAAAAAACTGAACTTAGATACTCTAGAGTGTGATTATTAATGATAATATCCACATTATAAGCACATTTATAAAATTCATTTATTATATTTTTTCTGGGATTTGAGATAATGATTTAGGAAGGATAAATTTAGGTAAAGTAACCAATTAACTACTTTAAGAATTGTAGTATTTTCATATAATTGAAATCATTCTGTAGTAATATATAAAGCAGCAATTATGCAATTTTCTCAGTCCAGGAAAACAGAGCCTTTATAAGGGCCAGATTATTGGCGCTTCCTTCCTAATAAGTAGGTTAGACATTAGCTGGAGGCATCGCAAATTCTGTTAAGCATTCATTAACTTTATGTGAAAACACTGCTGCTGTAAGGAAACCATACATTTCTAAAGAAGATTCCAGTATTTATTAGCAGATTATTTAGGAATGACTACTGTATCCTCATCAGGGATTTTTTTTTAACACTAATAAATAAAACTAATGGAACGCTTTCCTTAGCCAGGTACAGTGCTGTCTCCTACCTGTGTTATCTCTTCTATTTCTTACATTGCTATGTTTTATATATACAATTATTAAGCCCATTTTACCAATGAAGAAAAAATAAAGTTTATTGAAAATAATTTGCCAAAATCATAATTCTAGTTAGTGACAAAGACAGGACTTGAACTAGGTATGCCTGATGCCCAAGCACTTAATTACTTTACCATTATCCATCCATTACTTGGTTACTTACTTAATTAATTAAAATAAATTTGGCCTTAATGCTGACAAGGCTCAGAGATAGATGTTAATATAACCACTAAGTGGTGGATCTTAATCAACATTCAAGGCCTCTGAACTTCTGACCCCAGGACCAACCTCTGTCTCTCTAGGTACTGGTGGGGCAAAGCTGACACGCCATAGTTCTAAACTACATTATCACATTTAGCTCTATTTGGACTTCATATTTGGAAATTCAGAAAACCAACAAGTAGTTTGAGCTTTCTATTTTTCTTCTCCCTCATAACTTAAAACATCCCAAACTTTTCCACTGAAATTTCCTTAATGGCAGAGGATAGTAAAATCTATCTCTGCAAGTTGTAACAACAACAACAACAAAAAAAGTCCTTTGTGCAAGCTATATAAATATCTTGGAAGTTTTGTTTTTCAACTTAAAAATTAATGCAAGTTTTATCCTTTACTACATAACACATAATTGTTTTATTTCTATGTGTTTTTTTAACCAAAAATATTTTAACAAAATTAAAGCTTTGGAAAGAAGCATCATGTGACTTTTTAAGCCTTGCTACCTTCATGTTATCTGTATACTTCAATTTGAGTATAAGGGTGGTTAGAGTTCATTCAAAATTCATCAATTCATTTTTCACTTATTTAAAAAACTTATTGAGTATCTACTTTATATAAACATGATACGGACAAAATATAGAAATAAATAAATAATACATACTATCTGCCCATGAAAACCTCAAAATCATAGCTGGGGAAAAATCCTAGCAAATACTATAGTACTTACTCACCCTCTAGTAATAAAAGCTGCTGCAGTAAGTCTTAATAGTTATTAATAAAATATCAACACAGTCTTTTTTTTCTAGCTTTGTATTTGAAACTCATATGGGCCATTTCCAGGCAGTGAATGGATATTGATGCCACAAATACAAATGCCATTTCTCAGTTTCTCTCTTATTTAGATTCTCTGGGCTTTTGCTTTGAGTGTATCCCCTATAAACACCTTTATATAAGAGAATAGATGTCTGAGACTGCAGGCCAAATAAAACTTTTTGATAATTAAAGGATTTCATTCATTTGTTTGATATGTTCAACATCTCTTAGTTGTAACATCATTTTCCATATCAAGGCCTTCCATGATGATTGCAATTTGTTGCTTATCAACATCCAGTATTTCTATTTGATCAATATTAAGGAATTTCCTTGTTCTTCTTGTATTCAACTAGCTTACTTATTTTTTAGTGCTCTTGCTCATCTTTCCCACTCTATCATGGGATTTTAGGGTCATTGTCGATTTGGATTCCTTTAATATTGTTATTGTTTTATATTGTTAACATGCCTTCAGTAGTTTCTCAAAGTTCTTTTAAATGATTCAGCTGTTTTTACATCTTTAGAGCTTTTAAACTGAACACTTATGTATTCTCAAAGGCACCCAAAATCATTAAATAAACACTCATAAATACTAGTATTTCTTACAATGTTACACTATTACACTAAAAATATGTAAAACAGGGACACCTGGGTGGCTTAGTGGGTTATACAGCTGCCTTCAGCGCAGGGCATGATCCCAGAGTCCCAGAGTCCTGGGATCATGCCCTGCATTGGGCTCCCTGCTCAGTGGGTAGCCTGCTTCTCCCTCTTCCGCTCCCCCTGCTTATGCTCTCTCTCTCTTTCTCTCTCTGTGGCAAATAAATAAATAAAATAAAAATAAATAAAATCTTTAAAAAATTAAAAAATAAAAATATGTAAAACATGCTAATAACATATGTTAATAACATATACTGAATTCTAGGCCTAGTTTTAGCAATACTATGTAAATAATGTAAATAAATGTCAGATATGCATAGAGAGTTTATAAACACGCCCTCCTGTCACCTACCAATAATATTTATGAATTAATAGTTATGATATTCAAATGATTCCTGTATGTTTAATTGTTCATTGATAAGAATGACATGTGAAAAGCATATTCAGCTAAAACCTGGAGAAACATTTCTGAGCATTCTACGTGTAGAGAAAAGCAAATTAGCTGCTTAATAATCTATTGAAGAGACTGTAAAGAAGACATTTTCCCCCACCTGGAAGAATTGAGGTAATTTCCATGAGGAAGGTGGCATTTAATCTGGACTTAAAGCACAGATGGCCCTTTTTTATAACGGGCCAGATAGTAGATATTTAAGGTTATGCAGGCCAACACGCAAAATCGAAGATATTATGTAGTCACTTATATGACTACTTAAAATGCAATTGTTTAGAAATGTAATATCTAGCTTGTGGGCTAGACAGAAAATGGGCAAAGGGCCAGATTTGGCTGCAGGCCAGTTTGTTGACCTGATGTATAGTATGATGGATTTTAAGATACGAATAATGGGGAGAGAATGTTCTGGGCTGAGAAGAGCATAAGCAAAAACTGTGTTCTGTGAATGTGAACAGGCATAGAAGGAACTAGAGAAAGATACAGCTGGAAATATATTGGAGACTAGGTTGTGGAGGGCTTAGCACAATGGGTTAAAATTTAGTTAGTGGCAAACACTACAGGTATACAGTAGGTCATTTGTTAGCTGCATTTATTGAACATGGTATTGGCCAATAATAATCCGTCTGGAGTTTGACTCCAGATCCTATATTGTGACCTCTGCTCCTTATGAAAGATTATTGATTCATTACTTGTTTGGGTACTGCCCATGGCAAGCTAACTAAGGATATGATAATACATACAGCTTCATTCTTATTCTTTAGGAGTTTATAGTCTTATGTACTATAAACTATGAGAAAGAATAGCAATATGGAGAATTCGTAAATTCTGACAACACAAATTTAGGTCAATTTAGGAATGACCTCTCATAGGTTTAAAAAGAAAATCATCAAACATACTATGAAAGGCTCATATGTTTTAAGAGTTACGGTGTTTTACTATATGCATTACATATGTCTGTCCCCTCAAAACACACTCAAATACGCATACATAGATCAGAGTCCTGATTGAGAAGGGAGTGCAGGAGCCTGGAACAAAGAGAATAGCATTTCTCTCCACAGGTGGGGGCCAGGAGTTGCTTAACTAACTCACATGGCCCCATGTGCCCTCAGGTAGACACTTACTGAGGTTCTCCCATCTTTTTTACTTGGGACCAGCAGCCTTTTGACTCCGGGATGCCACAATTGAAGCCCTTCTGTATTTATTGCATGTTTTGCTGTACAGATTGCGTTGACAAAACTAGTCTTTGTCTACTTTGATCACACTGAATGCGTATCTTTTTCTTAAACTCCTGGAGTACTCACGGTGTTTAGAAACTACTTATTTATGTCTTTCTAGAATTAGACGGACAAATTAACTGTCATGGCTTATCAACCTAGGAAAAAGAGATGATTTATGTGAGTTGAGAGATGTGTCATACACAGAGTTTATATAGTCTCACGGAGCATCAGTATAGAAGCTTTCCCTGGAATGTATACATTCTCTGGATGTTACCAGAAACTCTGAGTGATCTTCTGTGGGAGAGAGAACAGAGAGCTTCAAGTAACGGAATACTGATGCACATTCTTCCAATGCCCAAGGCATAGTGAAAACTTACAAATTGACTTAGCCTCTTTTACAAAGCTCCAGGACAGTAGGTGAGAAATTTGCATGTCTATAACCTCAGAAAATTTAGATACGTTTTTTTCCTAATATTTTCCATACCTAAAAAGAGCAGTATCCTTTTTTAATAGTCATAGAGCTGGTAATATACAGTATATGCTCATTAAAATTGCAAATGAGCTCAGCCACAGAGAGTTGTTTCCCAGTTACATGGTGAAATTTTAAAAAGTAATAAAAACTTACACATTATAAAAATGCTTCAGTAAATCTGAACTCAATCAAATAGAAGCAATACACAATAATACCATAGGGAGTCTTTAAAAACAAAACACAACAAATCTTCTCAAGCATAGATTGTTTTGCTAAAACAGAGTAGAAAAGTTTTGCTAATTGTGAGGTGCCACAAGTTAAATATGAATCAAAGTATTAATGATTTTTAGAAATTAAATACAGGATTTCTACATATGTATGTGTGTGCATATGTATGTATATATGTATATACAAATGTATATATATGTATATAAATGTATATATGTATATATATACATATATACGGATATATATGTGTATATGTGTGTGTATGTATGTATATATGTATATACAAATGTATACATATGTATATAAATGTGTATATATATATATACATAAAGAGAGAAATAGAAAGACTAACTTGTATTTATAAGATTCTTATTTCTAGGGTCAAGAAACCTCAGTCAAATAGATATTCTCTACATTTAACAGTATTTGATCTTTAATAAAGCAATCTATTGAGTGTAGTCTGTTTGTCATAAGGATGTTCAAAGTTTTTCAGAGAAGAAAAATTAAAATAATTAAATATTTTAAATAATTAAAATAATTAAAGAAATGGCTGAGGAAAGCCATTTGTGTCAGTTTATTTAGAAAAGCAAAAGCAAAGTGATTCCTTCCCCCCAGGTATATGACACAAAGTTAGCAAAAAAAAAAACCCACTTATTTTGAGTTATGACTTTGCTTAAATATAACTAATTATTAAAATGAATGATTATTTTTCATTATAGAGATATTAATATCTAAAATCTTACATTTATTCTTCAGATAAACCCTAATATTGGTCAGATTTCAAATCACTGTGCTGCCTTTTTGGTTATACTCAGAACAGGAAGGCTTAACTCACCATTTATTGAGAAAACAATCATAGATATAGTGTCATAGAAACCAAGGGAACTTTCTGGGAACTTTCTGGGCAACAAAAACAATTAGATCCAGTGTACAAAGCTATAGAATATTGTTTTGTGATCATTAGTTGCTATTAACTATTTTATTTATACGGACAACTTCACTTAAAAAAATACCTTGACACACTAAAAGGATGCACCATCAAAAATTTCCTCTCATACAAATGACTTTTTGCTTGCTGAGATTTCCTTTCAGAGCTAAGGACTGGGGATGCTTAATTTAATTGTAAATAGCACAGATGCCATGCTTTTTCTCAAGCCTATTTTTCCTGTAGCTACCCAAAAAAACTTCCTTAAACCCTGGGCAGATGATGGAGGAGAGGAAAATGCAGACAGTAGACAAGGTAGCAAGTAGAAAAAGAGAAGTATGGTGGTGACTTCAAGCTCATAAACAGGAACCACACCATCGGTTCCCTGAAGAACAAGTTTGAACTTTGTTACAAAATCCCACTAATCCTCTGAGTCAGAACCATTATTTTTGCAGGTGCAGATAAATCACATTGGATAGTATATCAATCTGCTTCATTAAGTATTTTTCTTTAAATAATTAAATGCTTTTCTTTGTTTTCCATGATGTAAATGCAATTTCATTTCAGCCGTAAAATTTTACATATAGTGACTCTGAAATTTATTCCTCTATTTACTGTGTAGTTAGAGTGAAGCAGCATATTCTGGGAGACTTTTTGCAAATACGTTCTGATAAATAGCTCAGAGTGGTATCTAAAACAAAATCAATAGTTTGAACAATCATCAATTAGGGATGCTCTGAGACAGCTGGCTGCCCTGATTGGTACAATAAGGTTAGAAAGTAAGCTGGTTTAACATTATTTGACAAAAATCACCATAAAAACACTGGCAGGGCAGTTCTCAGAGTCATTAAAATATTTCAAAGGAAAAAAATCCCATTAACTCAGGGGTTCCTCTCAGTAATAGCTTGAGCTGTGTATGGTTTCAAGTTTTAAGTGCATAAATATTTCTATTTTCTCTCCATTTCACTCCATAAAGTATTTTTAAAATTCTCCAACCATAAGCATTCTTTCATCTTACACTTCCCCAAATGCTCGTAATTTGACCGCTAGGCTTTTCCTTGTTAAATTGTTTCAGCATAACAGTAAACACATTCTGTGATCTCTGGTACATTATTACTTAGTGCTTTTCTGGCTACCTAGTACCAAGTAACCTCCTGGTTATCAGCTTCCTGGTTCCTAACTCTCCATTCTAAAACAGCAAGAAAACAACTGCATGCTGATGTGGATTTTAAGTGAAGCAAGTGTTATTGCAGCCTCAAGGCTTCTCTGTGGCTTCTAGCAGATACATGCAGGTATTTCTGCTGCCTGCTACTCTCTTGTTCCCAGGAGGCAGCAAAGTATGATACAAGTCAAAGAAGCATTTTGGCAGCAGATATGATCTTTCCTGAAGCATTCAAATATTGACGACAACACACACCTCCAAGAACCCACAATGTATTCTGTGCCTTTCCTGAGAAGACACTGTAAATAACTAAATTGAGAATCTTATAATCATCTATTTCAAAAAATATATGCTGTTATCCTACTGCACATAAGACATTGTAATAGAGTCATAATGGATACACAGACAAGATTCAGATATAAGAATTCACCTTAAGGGCCTTGCTATCCATTTGTTTAATTTAAAAAAAAAAGCACATGCAAATAAAAATTAGATAGCATAAAAATTAAAAGACAGTATAATAATACAAAAGGCACTGTGTTCTAGCAAGTTGCCTTACATATAGGGGCTAGTAGATGTGTATTTGCTGCTATGATTACTATACTCTCTGAGTTATGCTACCAGTGAGCACTTTAAGAGTCTAGACAGGAACCATCGCTGCTGAGCATTCAGAAAACCTGAACAGAGTAGTTGTAGTGAGACTGAGCAGAGCTTAAGCCAGAATTTAATCAAGGAAAAATCTCCCATACTTTATACCTACCTAGTAGAATTTATTGAGTTCGGGAGTCTTTAGTTCCACTTGAAAGATGTACTCTGCATGGCCAGATTATTGTCCTTTCTCTTAATGTACAAATCAAACAAAATGATTGCGTGGGCTTTTCATAGATGGCTTTTATGATATTGAGGTATGTTCCCTCTATCCCTACACTGTGAAGAGTTTTAATCAAGAAAGGATGTTGTATTTTGTCAAATATTTTTTCTGCATCAACTGAGAGGATCATATGATTCCTGTCCTTTCTTTATTAATGTGATGCATGTATCACATTGATTGATTTATAAATGTTGAACCACCCTTTGCAGCCCAGGAATAAATCCCACCTGGTCATGGTGAATAATGCTTTTAATGTACTATTGAATCCTATTGGTTCTTATCTGGTGAGAGTTTTTGCACCCATGTTCATCAGGGATATTGGTTTGTAATTCTTTTTGGTGGGGTCTTTTTCTGTTTTGCGGATCAAGATAATGCTGGCCTCATAGAAAGTGTTTGGAAGTTTTCCTTCTATTTCTAATTTTGAAACAGCTTTAGTAGAATAGGTATTATTTCTTCTTTAAATGTTTGGTAGAATTCCCTTGGGAAGCCATTCAGCCCTGGACTCTTGTTTGTTAGGAGATTTTTGATTACTGCTTCAGTTTCCTTGATGGTTATGGATATGGATCTGTTCAGGTTTTCTGTTTCTTCCTGTTTCAGTTTTGGTAGTTTATAAGCTTCCAGGAATGTATCCATTTCTTCCGGATTGCCTAATTTGTTGACATATAGTTGCTCATAATATATTCATATGATTGTTTATATTTCTTCGGTGTTGGCTGTGATCGCTCCTCTTGCACTCATGATTTTACTTATTTGGTTCCTTTCCCTCTTCTTTTTGATAAGTCTGGCTAGGGGGTTATCAATGTCATTAATTCCTTTAAAGAACCAACTTCTAGTTTCATTGATCGGTTCTACTGTTCTTTTGGTTTCTATTTCATTGATTTCTGCTCCAATCTTTATTAATTCTCTTCTCCTGCTGGGTTTAGGCTTTATTTGCTGTTCTTTCTCCAGCTCCTTTGGTGTAAGGTTAGCTTCTGTATTTGAGACTTTTCTAAATTTTTGAGAAAGGCATGTATTGCTATGTACTTCCCTCGTAGGACCACCTTTTCTGTATACCAAATGTTCTGGATGGTTGTGTTTTCATTTTCATTCGTTTCCATGATTTTTTAAAAAATTCTTCTTTAACTTCCTGGTTTACCCATTCATTCTTTAATAGGATGGTCTTTAACCTTCAAGTATTTGAGTTCCTTCCAAATTTCCTCTTGTGATTGAGTTTAAGTTTCAAAGCATTGTGGTCTGAAAATATGCAGGGAATAATCCCAGTCTTTTGGTACCAGTTGAGACCTGCTTTGTGACCCAATATGTGATCTATTCTGGAGAATGTCCCATGCGCACTTGAGAAGAATGTGTATTCTGTTGGTTTAGGATGGAATGCTCTTAATATATCTGTGAAGTCCATCTGGTCCAGTGTGTGATTCAAAGCCCTTGTTTCCTTGTTGATCTGCTTAGATGATCTGTCCATTGCTGTGAGAGGGGTGTTGAAGTCCCCTGCTATTATTGTAATATTATTAATGTGTTTCTTTAATTTTGTTATTAATTGGTTTATATAATTAGTTGCTTCTAAGCTAGGATCATAAATATTTATAATTTTTAGATCTTCTTTTGGATACACCCTTTAAGTATGATATGGTATCCCTCTTCATCCCTTACTACTGTCCTTAGTTTAAAATCTAATTTGAATGCTATGCAGATTGTTATCCCAGCTTCTTTTGATGTCCATTAGCATGATAAATGGTTTTCCACTACCACCCCACTTTCACTCTGGAGGTGTCTTTAGGTCTAAAATGAGTCTCCTGTAGACAGCATATGGATGGGTCTTGCTTTTTTATCTGATATGATAACCTGTGTCTTTTGATTTGGGCATTTAGCCCATATACATTCACAATAACTATTGAAAGATATGAGTTTAATGCCATTGCATTGCCTGTAGAGTCCCTGTTTCTGTAGATTGTCTCTGTTTCTATCTGGTCTATCTCACTTTTGGGTTTTCTCTTGAGTACAGAATCCCTTTTAATACTTCTTGCAGGGGTTTAGTGATCACAGTTTCTTTTAGTTTCTGTTTGTCCTGGAAGCTCTTTATCTCTCCTGCCATTCTGAATGACAGCCTTACTGGATAAATTATTTTTGGCTGCATGTTTTTCTCATTTAGTACCCTGAATGTATCATGCCAGTCCTTTCTGGCCTGCCAGGTGTCTGTGGTTAGGTCTGTTGCCAGTCTAATATTCCTAACCCTGTAGAGTAAGGAGTTCTTTCACGATTTTCTCTTTATCTCTGAAATTTGCAAGCTTCACTATTATATGTTGGGGTACTGATATATTTTTATTGATTTTGAGGGGGGGTTCTTTCTACCTCCTGGACATGAATGCCTATTTCCTTTCCCAGATTAAGGAAGTTCTCAGCTTGATTTGTTCAAATATACCTTCTCTCTCAGTCTCTCTCTCTCTTTTTTCTTCCTCTTGGACCGCAATAATTCTAATATTGTTTCACTTTATGGTGTCGCTGATTTCTCAAAGCCTTCCCTCATGGTCCATTAGTTGTTTTTCTCTCTTTTCCTCAGCTTCCTTCCTTTCCATCATTTTGTCTTCTATGTCACTGACTTATCTGCCTCATTTACCCTAGCTGTTAGAACATCCGTTTTAGACCACATCTCAGTTAAAGCATTTTAATTTTGGCCTGATTAGATTTTATTTCTGCACTAAGAGATTCTCTGTCATTTATCCTTTTTTCAAGCCCTACTAATAACTTTATAATCTTTATCCTGAATTCCAGCTCTGACTTTTTACTTATATCCATTAGATCTGTGGCAGAGAGTATTACCTCTGGTTTCTTTTGTTGTGGATTCTTCCTTCTAGTCATTTTGCCCAGAGAAGAATGGGTGAATGAGAGAACAAAATAAAAATATCAACCTTGACCCCAGTGAAATACACACTAGACAAATCCGAACAGGTCATACACTAAAAAAGAAAAGAAAGAAAGAAAGGAGGGGGAGAAAGGAGAGAATATAATATCCCAGGTGGACAAAATAGGATGATCCACTTGATCCTAGGTGTATTTTCATCTGTTTGTTAGAAGAAACTAAATCCCAAAATTCTAAAGAAAGCAAAACTTTCTCTTTCCCTCTCTCTCTCTCTCTCTATATATATATATACACACACACAAAAATAAAATTGAATAGAGTGAAACAAAGCCAAAAATGTAGAATATACCTATAAAATGTAAATGTAAAAATGAAAGTTAAAAAAAGACTTAAAGGGGCGCCTCAGTGGCTCAGTCATTAAGTGTTTGCCTTCGGCTCAGGGTGTGATCCCAAGGTCCTGGAATCGAGCCCCACATTGGGCTTTCTGCTCCACTGGGAGCCTGCTGCTTCCTCTCCCACTCCCCCTGCTTGTGTTCCCTCTCTCACTGGCTGTTTCTCTCTCTGTCAAATAAATAAAATGAAAATTTTAAACTGAAAGACACAAGAATCATGAGAAAAAACCTTGAATTCTATGTACTCTTTTTCCCTAGCACTGAAGTTTTGCAGTTCTTTGTGCTCCATAAACTTGGTATTCACCTGATGTTCCAGCGGGTCTTCAGGGGAGGCCTGCTGTGCTGATTCTCAGGTGTCTTTGGCTGGGTGGAGTTGCACTGCCCCTTGTCAGGGGGCTGGGCTCAGTGTAAGCTATTTCGGCCTACTCTATGTGGCTTTTGTTCCTTGAGGCTTTAGATGCTACTTTAGAAGATGAAAATGAAAATAGCAGCACCACGATCTCCAGCCCTGGAGCTGAAAGATCAGGGCCCCCTCTCTTCAGTAAACTCTCAGGGAAAAGCAGTCTTCACTTTTGTGTGGACCAAATTCTGCAGACTTCTGTGGTGCACACCCATGCCAGTCCTCCTGGGGGAGGAAGGCCGGCACAGGCCTGATCCTGCCTTGCTTCATGGTTTATCGCAAGCCAAGCTAAGAGCCCACTGCCAGGCTTGCTCACTGTAGCCAGTTTCCCTACTCCAATGCTTGGGAACTCTGCCAGCTCAGGCACTCCCATTCTTTCTGTGACCCCAGGAATCCTGAGACCCCACTGTCCCACCTAGGATTCTGCTCTTCTTCACCACCTGAGCACCTTTCAGGTGGGGATATTTCTCACTGGAGCGAACTTCTAAAAGTTCCCATTTTGCACTCCAGGACTATATCACTTTCTGGTGCATCTTACAGAGTCTCCCTCCCCCCACTATTTATCTTCTGACATATTCCCTCAGATTCACTTCTCCACACCTCCTACCTTGCAAAAAAGTGGTGATTTTTTTTTGTAGAATTCCAGCAATTCTTTTCTTACATCTCAGGTTAAATTCATAGGTATTCAGAATGATTTGATAGATATCTAGCTAAATTCAAGGGACCAGAAGAAACAAGGTCCCCAAGTCTTCTGCCATGTTGCCTCCATCTTCCCCTTTAAATATTTATTTATTTATAATAAAACATTGATTAATAAAAAAACTAAATAAAATACATATATATTTTGTGATTAGAAATGACATTGTTATTTTAATTTTGGCTCATTGTTAGTATGTAAAAATGGAATTGGTTTTTATATGTTTTTCTTCTGTCCTTCGACCATATTAAACACACTTATTAGTTCAGGGGGTTTTTTGAAAGCAGAAGAGCAATTTACTAGCAGTCTCACTGAATCTTATTGGTAGACAAGGTGTCATATCATTATCTCTGAGGAGTTGCTGAAATAAGCATAAATAAAAGCATGAATTTTAAAAGTAACCAGAATTTAAGACCAAAAAAGCAAATCCAAGGAAGAGTTACTGAGCATATTTGGTGACTATCAGCAATGCATTCTAGAAAAGTGGAGCTATTCCCAAAGAATATACAGTCTTTGCATGTAAACATTCATTCTCTGGCTGGTGATTCAATTGATATCTGGGAGTATAAATTAATATATTATTGAATGTGTGCCAGACTAAGTGCTATTTTGAATTTGAGGCAGCCAGCCAAAGAAAGCGTCCTGAAGAAGGTGAGCTTAGGCTAAGGTTAAAGACGGGATAGGATTTTACTGGTAACCTATAAGGTATTTTTAGCATATTCCCACATATACATCTATTACCCATCTAATTCAGGGTTTCTCAGCCTTGGCACTATAACATTTTTGGGCCAGATAATTTTTTATTATGGGGGGCTATCCTATGAATTATAGAAAGTTCAGCAGCATTCTTGGTCTCAATCTACTGATGCCAATAGAACCTCCTACTCCAGTTGAAGCAACCAAAAATGTCCCCAGACATTGCCAAATGTCCCTTGGGGTGGGGATTAAGATCATTCCCCTCAACCCCACTGAGGTTTCAGTGAGACTGCTAGTAAATTGCTCTTCTGCTTTCGAAATGCAAAAACCTATTTGGCTAGATGCTTCACTCATTACTATATTGTTAGAAGGACCCCAAATAGCAATGTATGTACGATGACCTCATTTGACATTCAAATCAGCATTTGAAAAATGGACTCAAAATTAGTAGAAAAAATTCAACTGATGATTGAGCACAAATCCTTTCCCAAGAGTACCAGTCTGAAGCAGAATCTAAATTTATATACCTCTAGTGACAGTTTTGGCCCCTTGTGAGGTTTTTCCACTGATCAGCAGCACTTTTACAACTTAACTCCTGATCTTTGAAGGTGGACCTAGAAGTATTCAGAGTGTACCTCCAGAGGGAACTACCACCTCAGTAACAAAAAAAAAGTAGCCAAGAACTTGATCCTCAAGTATGCTACCTATAGCTAGAGTATGGTTCCCTTTGAATGATAAGATTTGAAGGTGCATCCTGTTACAAAAATGTTCTCCCACAGGCTTGCCATTGAGTCTGAGTTCCCTCCATCATAGTACCCACTTTGAATTAAAACGTTGTGTTTCTCATATGGAACTATCAAAACGTAAAGCAAATATGAGCACTAAGAGAGATGACAGATTAGAAATTTCATCAACTTACATGCAAACTAATAATATTAATATTCAGGTCTATAGGGGCCAATAAATTACAACCACCCTTCTCCTTCATAACTAGTCAAATGGATTAAAGAATAAAGTTTAAATTTTGGATCATTTAGAACTATCTAATATGTTTCTTCCACTAATGCAAGGTTATCCAAAGGATAGTCTACAAAGCAGATACTTACCTAGCAAGCTGCAAGGGGATTCACAGCCTGTGGGTTGCCACAGGCCCTGCCCAAGGAGACAAGAGGACCAGGTCCCATAAAGGAAGGATCAAGTGGTGAACAGAGAGGCCATAAATGTGGAAGTCTCCAGATTAGTATATAATAATAAGAGTCCTCCTAACAGATAACATGGAAAATGGCACTATCAAGTGTCAAGAGACCAACCCAGAAAACACAGAGGAGGTGCATTTTGATATAGGCAAAGTAATAGAAGAATGTGAAAAATAAAAAATTGTTGATTCTTCCTGATCGAGGCCCTAATGAATCCCCTAAAGAGAGACCCCTTCTATAAGATTCTATAATTAAGAAGAATGGATGAAGAAGAGGTGGAGGACAACTGGGTGGCCCTAGATTAAGCAGAGGAATAGCTTGGGGAAAGGTAGAGGTTGAGAGTAAAATTGCAAATGACAAAGACAAGCTCTGTTACTCAGTAGCATGTATCTGGCTAAGCTTTGCCAAGCACAATAAAGACTTGGGTCTTTGGAAGTAAATAGAATGAGCAGCTTTGTTTCTTGTCCTCAAGGAATTTATAAGCTAATCTAGTGAGATTATTTGGTTCTATTCAAATAATACTGCTCCCATTTACATTAAAAAAAATCTAAAAAGCAACTGACTATAAGTCAGTGTATTAAAAAATTCACTGTGTGTTTTGACATATATAATATGTGATGGCTATGTCATGTCACAGAATTTTCATGTTTATTTGTTTCTTTGGCATTAAAGTACTGGAGTCCTAAATCATTTAGACCTGGAAACAAAATAGAAAAATTTATCTAGACACTGAGAAAAAGAAAAAGTGAGAATCCAGCCAAGGCAGATTTTGCATGGACTAGGAAACACAATGAAGGTCCAACAAATAGCAGGAAACAGCCATCAACATGACATTGGCTCTTTGGTTGACAGTACTTGGCAGCATCTGTAATGAATGTTCTACAAACAGACATAATGATTCAGGTAAAAGCTGGACAGCATTCAGTGACAAATCTTTCCTCAAAAGAAGATCAATGTTTTAGATACATTTAATCTTTTCTTCTGTGTCCCCATCTTTGGCTAAGATTCTGATTTACCCCTCATTTGATAGTGCTAATTTTAGGCTATCTCCATGAAATAATGCCACCCGATAAAATGTTCTTGCTGCCAAATAGGAAAATGTGCTAAATAACTACAACTAAACATCACTTTGGAAAGGAGACATTTTAAGCATGAATTCTAAATTACCCAAAATCAAAGCAGGTGCAAAAGGGAAGCTCTAATGCAATGAGAATGGCTATTCCAGCCAAAGTAAGTGAGTTTTTGTTGTGTTTTTTAAAGTGAGGAAGAAAATTATTCTTACTAACTGTGGGTAAAAAGAGAGCCACATAGGGTACCTATTTGATAGTTTTTGTGGCATTAAGATGTTCCCCAAATCCCTTCTGGTATATGGATGAAAAATGATAGGGAAGTCAAGCTTTCTCCTACATGGGGAATGAGTAAGTGTTCTCCAGCAGCTTCTCACAAGTGATAAAACTTCAAATACCTAGCAGTAAAGAATCCGATTATTTTGCTGATGATTTTATCGGTGGTCATTTCATACAAAATGAATGGAGGAAAATTCTAGGTCAAGATTTTCTATTTTCCATTAGGTAACAAAGACAAAGATGTGACTAGATCACTCTCTACAAAGTTATTATCTAGGAAGAATTAGTAGAAATTGTGATTCAGATGTATGCTACCAAGGCAGCAGTTCTGGGCCTGGGTAGGTGGGTGTAAAACCAGCACCAAGATTTACAAAACTTTAAGGTCAAGAATGAGGACTGAACTTGTAGAATCTTAAGGCAATAGATAATTTGGAGCACCCAGAACAATCTGATGTAGGTAACAGTTATATATCTGGGCAGGGAAAGAGATCACAAAAAGTAAAGTAGTCTTGTTTAGACCTATTATTTTTATACCTATTATTTTTAGTTATTATTCCCAAGAATGACAATTTTATTACTTTTGTCTCTCACTGGACTTTGAGAAACTTAAGGAAAGAGACCATGTCTTACCGGTTTTTGTAAACCAGTGTCTAACTGATGTCATGGTACATAATGCATGCTAAATATTCACTGAAGAAATGAAATTATAGAGCAACTTCGGAATGTGATTTCTGGGTTAGTTGTGCTTAATCAACACTGTTCAACAGAGATTTCTGTGGTGAAAATATTTGGCACTGCCTAATTTGGTAACGGCTAGCCACAGGTGGCTATTAAGCACTTGAAATATGGCTAGTGGAACTGAGGAACTGCATTATTAATTTTACTTAATTTTAAATAA
This sequence comes from Ailuropoda melanoleuca, assembly GCF_002007445.2. Lineage (NCBI taxonomy): Eukaryota > Metazoa > Chordata > Mammalia > Carnivora > Ursidae > Ailuropoda > Ailuropoda melanoleuca. Next base: position 132,189,202 of record NC_048219.1, on the reverse strand, counting down.
TTTAAATGTAAAATTAAGTTGGCCACACGTTGGGCAGTGTGGTGCTACATTTTGCAACAGAGTAAAGAGAATAAAAGGTGTTGATTTTGTAATTTGCTGTTTTAGTACCATTTGACTACCATCTGTCTCCTCTCTCAGTAGTCTCAAAATAGTCTCATATTACAGGTTAGTTAAGTGACCAGTCTTCCTTGTTGACTTGCAATCACCAACTATTATTTATCCACCTCATAATTACTGATTCTGTGTCTATAGTAGAGCATGATAGAACACTAAGCATGCAGGCCTGTTGTTTCCTCCTCAGTGAAATGGGAATTGTAAATACCTATCTGATAGGTTGTTTGGAGGATTAATGACAAAATGCTTAGTCTTTATTGCAGTGACTAATACATAAGAGACAGTAAATGGTGGCTGTTACTACTGGGTTGTTGTTAAGGGCAAAATAATGTGCTAAGTACGGCAAGGATATTGAAGGATTAGTATAGTCACTGGCTTTTTAGAGTGATTTCCTAAAAATTTTCCATTTATTCCATATAGGTACCAATAATTTTTCTGTCCCATATCAATATGTCATTAATCTTCATCCCTTCATATAAAGGTTACAGGCCCTTCTACCAGGCTTTGCACGTTTTTGAGGAAGAGATTCCTGTCTTACATCTTCATACTCTTAGAACAGAACCTGGTATTTAGTGGTTAAAATGATTACTGAATTTGAATGATATAAAAATACAGTCTTCACTGCTACTGCTAATGGAAAACAAGGTAGTTATATGGCAACCAACAAGAGCAACAAATATAAGATATGATTAAACAGAAAATATCCCATTAACTAAAGTAATGTTTGTCTCACACACAACTCTTTCATCACAAAAACACAGGTAAATAAGTAATCTAGGAAAATGGTTAACAATAAGTGTGAAGGGTCTATGGGAAGAAAATTATTACATTTACATAAATGTATATAAATTATCATATTTAAAGAAAACTTGAATTAATGCAAAGGCAGCATACCTTGTTCCTGGATAGAAAGAATAAACATTGTAGAAAAGCATAGTCCTTTTTAAAATCAAAGATTTGCACAAAATTCTCTGGAAATCTTTGAAAAATAAGAATAATGAGCTTGACCCATCAAATATTAAAACAAATTATAGAGCTGCAATAAGTAAACCAATATAATGTAGGTACAAGTATAGGCACATAAAAATGTAGAATAAAATGGATGAATTCTCAGGAAGGGGTCACTTACATTGGAAAAAAAAATAAGTTTAGCATTTAGCCTCATACTGTATACCAAAAATTAATGCCACATGAAAGGGTTATATTAAATGACACAAAAAAACAAGAAGAAAATATTACTAATCTGTTGCAGGGAGAGCATGCTACACATCAAATGAAGTAATTACATGAATATTAGTGAATAGTTGCACATTTATAGAGTCTTTCAGCTTTTACCATCATAAACATATGAAAAAATTAAATTATAAATAAAAAACAAAGTTTTATCAGCACAAAGATAAATTCATAGAATTAGGGATTTTTCAGTTAAAAGACTTTTAAGTGTTAGTTTAAGTTTTGGCTGGTGCACATATAACTATGCAACCTCAGGCTGATTATTTAACCCAAATTTATGTTTTCTTATCTTCAAAATGAAAATTTGAAAAAATCAATGTCATAGGGGTAACATGACAAATTCAAAAATGTGTAAGACATTAGTGCATTGCCTAAAACAGAGGAAAATGCTCAATAAATGGTAAGCTAAAAATAATAAAGGATAACATCCTTGTTACATAGTTTTACAGATCATTATTTTTAATATTACTCTCTTTCTGATATGAATCTTGCAAATATTTTTAAGATAGTTACTTGCTGTGATTTTTTTTTGTCTTTTGTAAAAGAAATTTTTCATTTTTAGTTAGATCTTTTAGATTTTTCCTTCTTGGCTCTGGGTTTTTCATTTTATTTAGAAAGTCTTCCCCTCTTTTTCGATTATCTTCACATAATTATAAAAATATTCTCCTGTATTTTTATCTAGCATTTGGATTTTTAATTCATAAAAAGTTTGTTATCATTGAACATAGTAGATTATCTAATTTTATTTCATTTTAAATAATTAGCTGATTATCCCAACACTATTTATTGAATAATTAATCCTTTCTAAAAACTTTTAAATGTCATTTATTAAAGCTATGTTAATATTTATTCATAGGTGTTTTTCTGAACTCTGTTCTTTTCCATTGACTTATTTACTCTTTAGACAACCTCCCTGTTTTAATTTCTATAGATTTATTTCCTATTTTTGTTATCATTTAGGATAATATCCCTTATTAAAACTTACTTTTCTAAATGTGCTGTTTAATTGTAAAAAAATAAAAATAAAAAAATAAAACTTACTTTTCGGAACTGTTTTTTATTAATTTTAGAATAACTCATCAAGTTCTCTATGTTGAGATTTTGTTTGGAATTGTTTTAAATTTATAGAGTAATGTGAGGAAAATTGACATCCTAAAAAACCAGTTTTTAAATCCTGGGACTTGTACTTCGCTAATTATTAAACATTTTTTAGCACCACACATTCAGTAAACTTGTAGTTTTCTTCACATCATCATTAAACATTCCTTTTTCAGTTTATTCTCAAGCATTTCATTTCGTTGTTGTTGCAATTACAAATGATATTCTTTTCCCATTAAATTTTCTAATTGGATATTCATGCTCTATAGAAAAGCTATTGAGTTTGGTGAACTTATTATCTTGCTGAATAATTGTATTACTATCATTTATTTCACTTAAATCATATGCGTTTTCCTCTTAGATAATTTTACCATCTACAAATATTAAAAGCTTTTCCCCACCTCTCCAATATCTATACTTTCATTTACTTATCTTTTTTTTTTTGAATGAATGAAATTTTCTGTGTATGATATTGAGTAGTTTTGTCCCAAGTGTTTATTAATGGGAATGTTTGTAATATTTTACCATTAAGTATGATTTTGTTTGTATGTTTCTTTTTTTAAAAAGATTTACTTATTTATTTGAAGGGTGGAGGGACAAAGGGAGAGAGAGTCTTTAAGCAGACTCCACACTGAGCTGAGCGTGGAACCTGAAGGAGGGATCAGTCTCATGACCCTGAGATCACAACCTCAGCTGAAACCAAGAGTCAGATGCTTAACCAACTGTGCCACTGAGGTGCCCCCTATTTTTTTGTTTCTAATAGATAATCTTCACTTGGGTTAGGGAGACTCCTCCCCGTTCAAAACCACTCTCCATACTGGGACCATTCAATCAGAGAAAGGGATGTTAAAATTTTTGCCTGGGAAATAAATGCCTGAAAAATAGGTGGAGCAGGTGGTGGAAAAGAGAGAAAAACTCTGTTCAATATTTTTACAAAAAAAAAAGAACATTTAAAGGAACACCCTGTTGTTTTAATTATTTTAATTAATAACATTTGAAACACAATTCCTTGCAATGCTTTCATTTCATATTTCATAAAATGAACTATAATGCATTTACATTCTTCTTAAATCCTGTTAGTTTTTTCATTTTCTGTGATGTCAATTTTTTTCCTGATAGTGGACTATTAATTTTATTCTGTCTATGATTCATTGTGATCTAGAATTTTTTTCTTTTAGTTCCTTCTTTGTTTCTAATGTTTCAGGTACTTTTTTGGGGTATTATAACTATACTTACCAATTCATATGATGTTGAAATGGACTCATGTTATTCTGTGGTTTTAAAAACAAACTATTTTGGGGGTGCTTGAGTGGCTCAGTCATTTGAGTGTCCAACTCCTGGTTTTGGCTCAGGTCATGATCTCAGGGTCATAGGGATGGAGCCCCATGTCAGGCTCTGTGCTCAGCACAGAGTCTCCTTGAGATTCTCTCCTTCTCCCTCTCCCTCTGACCCTCCACCCACTCCTACTCCCATTCCCTCTCTCTAAAATAATAAATGATTAAAATATTTAAAAATAAATAAATAAATAAATAAATAAATAAATAAAAATGTTGGTGCAGTCACCCAAGTCCTAGATAGGTAGATCGATAGATCAATAGATATAAGCTGTTTTTTTTTTTTTTTACACATTTTACTGTAGAAAATTCAACAGTTTTTAAAAATCATACAAGTTAAAGTTAAAGAATAATGTTTTATAAATTTATTTCAGCTTCACTCTTAGGAGTTAGATATTAAATCTATCCAATTATAAGAAACAGTTCAGATCAAATTTTCTCCAGATTGTTATGAGAGACTATGTATTTTTTTCCTTAGTTTTTTGGACTTTGTTAGACCAGCTTCTAAAAAGAGTACATCATTTTTTAACTTCCATCATGTACAATTATCACAGGAAGTTGTGGTTTGATGGAAAGATACACAGAGACACAGAAAAGAAAAATGCAAGTTCCTTCAACTTGCAGAGAACAATATAAAGCACTGAGCTAGTAACATAGTGACACCCGTAGTGAGGTGTTGAGGGGCAAGCTTCCCAGTCTACAGGTCCTCACCAGATGAAAGTAGAGTACAACCCTGGCAGAACACAGTTAAGTGGCACCCAACAAAATTCAGTTGCCTAAAATGCACTTGTTGGAGATAAGTGAAATACCAGGACAAACCTATTCAGTTTGCCAATCTGGTGTCCTTGAGGCCCAGCTATGAAACCCGGGTTGTTGTGGTCCAACTGCCACTGGCATCAGCTGGTAGTGGTTTTCCCCTCTGGGTGTAATATGGATGGGGATAACTCAAGGTCCCATGGCAGGCAGTGATGTCCAGAATCACTGCAGCCTTGCCAGGAGTCTCCGGTTAGCAGGAACCCAATCTGAGAAATTAGGCTGGAAGAATTTCTTATAGCTTTCTCACGTAACTCTGTACCTTTTCCCTTCGAGAAAATCAAAACTTTCACCCAGCTCCTTTGCTGATGGGAGACTTCAATTTTTAAAGATCATTTTCCCGTGGGTGCCATTATCCCTGGCTGACCCGATCTTTAAACCTGCCTAGAATCTGTTATTACACCAATATTGCCAATCTATATTTAATCATTTCATTTATTTTGATAACACCATGACATTTTAAAAAAAGGTGATCTGCATTCAGTGTTTTTATTGTCTTATCTTCTAATTCCACTTCCTGAAACAACTGTACATTCCGAGGAAAATGACAACGTCTAATTGCTAAAGCCAGTGTCTTCACCTTTGGCTATGACATTGCATTTTTTTAACTATTTTGTGGCATCTTTGTTTTTTCATGTCTCTTTTTAATGCTCTTTCCTGATTTCTCATCCTCTCTCCATCTTAGTCGTAGATGTTCCTATAGGTGTTACCCTTAGCACAGTTACCTCCTTCTCTTAACTACATATCTTTTCCTGGGTGATCTTTTCTAGGTTTATGCCATCACCTGTCATGGCAATGAATCTAAATCCCAGAATTTCATCTTCAAACTTTATATTCCCTCAAATTCTAGATCCACACATCCTATGACTACTGCTTATCCATTTACAGATGGTTCCCCACAGGGACTTCAGATTCTCTGTCTTGAAAATTCAACTCAGTTTTACACATATCTGAATTCTTACCATTATTTTGAGTGACTTTTCCAGGCCCTAAGCCTTATAGTTCCTTGATTGCCTCAATTCCATTGACCTTCAGATCCACTTCACTTTGGTAATTCACCCCATGACCAAGCCTGGATGTTGTTATCACCTGGGTGTTTTCTGCCTCTGGAACCCAAAATAACAACTTATGTTGTCTCAGTCAGTAAAAATAGTTCAATCCAAAATTCTTCCAGGTTATAATTTAGTCTTTCTTGGGTAAATTCAGATTCTAGTATTTTTATCTCTATCATTATTTATAATTCAATGTCCTGTCTTTTAAGAATTCACTCTGAACAGTAGTGTGCTGGTAAATGTTTAATAACCAGCTCTGTGAAAAATAAAACCTCCTTACGTATAATATTTTCTGATTTCTGTAACTTTCTGATTCCTGCAAATATTCCCATCATGGCCACTTTCAAGCCACCAACACAATGTCACTGAATGCTGTGTTGGGAAAATTTGTGCAAAATCAGGTCTTGAGAGCTCGTAAGAGCCATGGTGGCTCCAGCACCACACTCACTGGCTCTAAGCTTGCATTACTCCTCCTCCTGGCTCATGCCAGATTCTAAACTGCACCAGGCCCTATGCTAATACTTCATCTGACAATAAGGGCAGTGGGGCGGAAGTGTAGTCAACTGACAAATGAGCACGCAGAAATTGCAAGTTGGTTACTTCTCTGTTGGTGTCCTTAACCAACCCGGTCTCTGCCACTGGCTCTGTTATGTAACTCTCTTTGTTCAACTGGAGCATCTCAATCATAGTCTCTTGTGTCAGTGATCTAGTGAAAGAATAACCACTTAGGAACAGTCACCAGAACCCTTGCATGAGGGTATTTTCCATATTCAGCAGTCCATTGGTGAGATGAGCAAGTTAGCTATGGTCCAGCTAACTTCTGTAGGCCCATGGGGGAAATTTATATTACCACCACACCACCACACCACCATTCAGTCCCTGGCTTTACAGAAACTCACATGTGGTGGGGGTGTGGGCAGAGACGGAGTTGCATTTATTGATTTTCACTTTGTTTCAATCCTTATGTTATAATGCCATGTGGCTACTGACCTTATCCCACACCCCAAGAGAGATGATAACCTTATACATTCTGCCGTTCATTAAACTTGAGGTCCAAAATGTATACTAGCTCCATGTTCAGCAATGCCTACAAACTGTTGTGAGCAAGTCTCTCTGGGAATAAAGATTCCTTGTAAGGAAAGAGGAATGAGTGTACCCCACCTCACACAGAGGAAGGAGAGCATGTGGAAAGGATGAAATAAGGCATCAGAAACTAGAGAATCACAAAAACTCTTTGGCTTGAAGACCCTCTCTCTATTTCTGGCTAATATTACACCTCTGCCTAGGATAGGGAAGGATGAACAATCTACTCATTCATAGCATCAGGAACCTGTTTTCTCTGTTCCATATGATTCCTGGTAGGGCATGTTTCAAAAACAGAGAAAAGTGGAGTGCCTGGGTGGCTCACTTGATTGTCTTACTCTTTATTTCAGCTCCGGTCATGATCTCAGGGTTGTGAGATCAAGCCCTGCATCTGGTTCACACACTGGGCATGGAAACTGCTTAAGATTTTCTCTCTCTCTCTCTGCCACCTCCTCCCTCTTCCCTCTCTCTATTTTTCTCAAAAACAAAACAAAACAGCAACAATAACAACAACAACAAAACCAGAGGAAATTTTTCTTTTCTTTTTCCAGTACCACATTTCTTGGAAAATCTTTATGTTACTATGGATGCACCAATTAAAAGAAAATAAATGTATTTTCTCCTTAATGCCAATATTTTCCTGAAGAGATTCTCTCTCTCTCTCTTTCTCTCTTTCTGCATCATCTAAACTTTGGAAATATAGAGGAATATGTGTGTACACATTTGTGTCTTGAATTTATAAAAACTCTAATTCATCATTCTTTATTTATATGCAATTTGATGCTTTCAATAGAAACTGCAAAGGTGGTATACATATAATATGTGACTGCCCTAAATCTTAAAGTCAATAAATCATTCTTTTGATGAACAATTTCTGAATATGTATTATGTACAAGTCACTACTATGTTAAAGTAAGACTAAAGAGGGAGACAAATATATAGTTTCTGCTTTCAAGAATTTTTCTTACTAGAAACACTTAAATATTGTTTATGTCAATCATTCAATTAACCAGACTTATTCTAGCAATCAATACAGTGACAGATGTCATTGCCAGATTCCTCCAAAGTCTGGGCCAACCACTCAGCCACCTCAAGTTCCTTAGTAATTCTAAGTTAAAGGCATTATAATTTCATAAACCATGAGTGATGAAAATCACTGGCAGTCTCGTATCTTTCATTTTTCACTTCATTAAAAATATTTAGCCATAAATTTAAATTATTTCTATACACTACATATTATCTAAGTATTTATTACTCATAAACAAATTAACATTTTTAGTTATCTCAGGTTTTTTTTGTTGGAATGCATGTTTAGGAATACAGTTTATCTAATACTGTATACATGTTAATTTAGTTTCACTGTGCCTGAATTTTATATTTTTCATTATTTAACTATGACATTGATAAGTAATGTTCACCAGGGTCAGACATGCTATTTTATTCACCATGTCACCCTGTCTATGACACCAATTACTGTACAGACAAATGGGCAAATCAGCCACCAGGCATGAACTGCCTCCAATAACTGCAGCTACTTGAATCTGAAGCCCTGAGCAACTCTAGATTGCAGCGCACTCTCAATATTCTCAGATGCCAGAAAAATCAGGTTCCCCAGGCTGAATGTCTCTGGCAAATCATGAGAGGATAGACTTTAATTTCCCCATAGATGTCAAACAGTACACATGACTGAGAAGCCTCTTTCAGGACTACAAGGGCATTCGCTCACTAATTCAACAAATATTTTTATTTGAGAGCATTCTATGAGCATGCTCTTTCAAGTGGCCACAGTGTAGGTATTCAATGGAAATATATATTTTAAATTATTTTCTTTGGTTGGTACCACATACAGTAAGAAAGGCAGCTCACTCTTGAGGTTTTGGAAAAATAGTCCAGCATAAAAACTGAAGTTCTACCAGCTTACTTCTCCTGTATTTTCCATATTGATAATTGACTTTTTAATTACTTGTCTTTAAGTCTACAACTGGTACTGCTATACAGGCTAAGTTAGTATTTCTCAGTTTTAAAAAATTCTGTAATTACGTGAATCTTTAATAATGACCCATAATGGGTATGGAATGAACTTGTCTATGCAGTGATAGATAGCACCTATTCCTAATGACGGTGCTGCCAACTTGCAATTCAGAAAAATCAGTAAATTAATTTCAGCTCAGATATGATGACTGAATTTGTTATATCACAGCATCCATTACTCATCAAACTGTATTTAGATTGCCATATACCATACATGCCAATTGTTCATTTCTGTAGGTAAAAGAAATTCTGGCTCTTCAATCACAGCAAACCTATTAGTCTACTTCTTGATATTCAGAAATCTGGTTTTCTCTCTTTATGTTAACTACTCCTCTTTTCTACCAAATAATAGCATCTTTCATTTTTAACATCTGTTCTATGATTAATATTAATATTATAATTATTTTATGAGACATTGGACATGTATTACAAAGACTATAAAGCTGAGTGTTCATATAGGGCCTTCATTCAAATATGTCAAAGCTTTCTGTAGGTACTCTGTGTTCTCTAAATATTTATTATCTTAATTAACAAATGGCTTATGTTTGCAACATTATTGTTCAGTTGTTTTTCCCACAATTACCATTTTGTATGTAAGAGTATAAGTGAACTGCATACTATATTAATAGTATATTTTTACTGGAAATTGAGTTAAACAACCACATATTAATATAAATAAAATTCCCCCATATCCATAGCACTCCACAACTATGCCAAAGGTTTAACCAGGATTTAACTAGATTGCCCCAAAGTCCCAGCTCTACGGCAGGGTCACATTCAAATGAACTCCACTTGATCGATAAGAACTTTTTTAAAAGAATTTCAGATACGTACTAAGATTCCCACAGCAAGACTTTTCAGAAACCTTTTTCCCCCAAGTGAGCAAAGACTCTCCTTCTCTCTTATTTCACACACAATCAGTTTATGCCTTTTTACTTCAGCTCCTACACCTACCTTTCCTGATAAATTCTTCTCTTCTGTTAGAGCTTTTCCTCTTTCCAATGTAAACTATCCAATGTATCTCGGATCTTGCAGCTCTTTCTCCTTACTATCTTAATGCATACCAGAATACTAGAAAGCTAAACAAAAAACCCTGTTATGTGTTATACCTATAGTACTTTTCTTTCTGGTTACCCAATTCTATTGTTTTTAATCATGTAATAACTGGACAGCACCTTTTTCTTTAAAAGGGGCTCTTGCTGCCTCTGCCTTGCTTCTGCCTAGAGCAGTTGTACCTCTAAAACTCTGAATTCCCTCTAGTTGTCTCACCCCCTGTTGGCTCCTACTTACAGAAGGAGAGAAAATAATAGTTGAAGACCTACCTGGTGCCAGGTGATGTTCAAAGTGCTTTGCCTGCACTTACTCATTTAATCTTCACAACAATGCTATGAGACAGGAAGTGTTTTCCTTTTATAGAGGAGAAAATGGATACCACAAGGAGTGAAGTAAATTGCCCAAGGTCATAGGACTAGTAAGTAAAAGAGTCAGGGTTGAACCCCTGGAGTTACATTTAAGAGTTAAGTATTTAACCACCATGCTGCTTAAAACTCTCTGAAACTGACTTTGATGCAATGTAGTGAATTATTATATAACTCAGAGTGGAATTACAGAGGTCAGGAAAGAAGCTTTAGAAACTGGTAATGGAGTTGACAAGGTTGTTGCATGAGGAGTTACTGAAAATGATTACAATTCCTCATTCTGGTAAGATGTGTGTGATAGCAACCCATAAAATCACAGATTATATGGTTAAAGAAATAAGGACTTCTCTGATTTTGAAACATTAGAATTTGAACACGCTCCTGGAAATTCAGAGAGGTAAGAGCGTGTAAATAAAAGGGCATTGCACAGTAGCAAATAATAGGCCAGGTTTTACACTCTGCATTTATAAGTATTTTTCAAATAGGGAAACAGATATATATGGGTTAAGCATTCTAACCATGATTTCTGTGACCTATAGCCATTACTCCTATCTGTGTGTTATCCTGCCTCTCAAAGACTCCCCAAATTATTGGATCAAAAGTAAATGATATTAACGAACACAAAGTGTAAATTAGGTGCATTCACTATTCAAGTAATTTTATAAATGTTAGCTCATTTAATATTTATCACAACCTCATATGTAGTATTATCTTTATTTTACAGGAAGCTGAGGCACAGAAATTATATAATTTGCTCAAGGTGCTATGACTGATTCGTAAATCCAGGTTTTGAAAACAAGCAGTCTTGCTCTGGAGTCCATGTTCTTAATCTCTACACTAAATCAGAGTAAGAAGAATTTTAATTAGAGCAGCATTTTTCAGTGTTTGCCTACAATAGTAATAGGCTATATAAATATATATCTATATATATATAGATATATATATATATAGCTAATATTAAAAATAGACTAACAAAAAGGGCAAGAGACAGGTTATAATATGCAATATCTCTAAAAATGATTTAGCAAAATACAAACATTTTAGAAAACTCAATGTGGTAAGCTGTAAAAGATCGACAAATATTTGCTTAAAAAAAAACCTAGATATAAGAACTTTTTAAGTTTATTGTTATTGTTCAGAATACAAAGCAAGATAATCCATGAAGTTTTCACAAACTGCCTTATGATTTACAATGTGAAGAATGTTTTCTTTCTAACCATATTATATATTCTACCTATCTCAGCCATAAATAATGCAGGAATTTCTCTGAAGAAGCAGTTAGCCTGCTCTTTTCCATGTTTGGACTAGTGTTTTTCACAAATGGTTAGAATCATAGGATAAAAATGTGAAATGCTTTCTAATGTCCCTTCCTTTTGCAGAATAGAAATCCATGGAACAAAGAATATCCATGAAATAAAATATATGAGAGACAAAGCCAAGATTCAGTGCATAAATTCTGTATCAGCTCTCTTTATTTGTTTGCTAATCACATCCCTGATAACTTTCGATTCTCTGGGCATCTGTAATCAGAATTTTTTATTCTTAAGAGAACTATGACCAGGTTTTATGACCCATTACAACTGGGCTTTTAGTGGCACATACATAAATATAAATTGGAGAATTTACTATCCCATCCCAGAAGTCTAGGCCTTAAAAGACAAAATTTTAGGCACAGAAGAAAACTGAGAGATCAATCCTGTCTTTCACCCCATGCCCAAGAATAAATGAAATTGAAATGAAAAGAGGCACCAAAGCCTCCTTTGACATATAGGTATTTAATAATAATTATTCTGTATTGAGAGTAAACTAATTTAACCTCATTTGACACCCTCCATCTTCGAAGGATCTGTTTGATGATACTTACAATCGATTGGCAATAAGAGAATCACCAATATACCTATGGTATATATCTACCTATGTTAGAGCCAAACAAACCAAATTCAGTACTGTATGCTCCATTGTGATCAGGAACCTGAGTATCATCACATGAAGGGATGCTACGGACCCACTTTTGATTGATTTACGTGAATGCGGACCTGTTCGCTCTCATCAGCATGGCACAACTCCTGTGAGCAGCTGACACAGGAGTGTTGTATATTTGATAACTGTGCATAAGAATGGCAGTTAATTTCTTTAGGAGTTTAATTTAAGCCTTTCTGCAGTTTCTAAAAGTAAGTGGGAGAATGAATAGAACAGAATGTTCTCATTTTGCAGAAATAGAATAGCAAACTATATATCAAGAGTGAAATTAGACTGAATATTCTTTAAAAAGACTCACATGAGAAGTGGCAAGAGGAAAATACCCTTTAATAGCAATTTTATCTTTTGGCATTTTGGTGACTCTTCTCATAAAAGAAATATTTGTGCTATGCATGTAACTGATGGTGATACAGAGGATAATGCAAACTGATTCTTCAACAAGTGTGACTAAATAACCGACTTTCATTTTGCTAAAACAAAAGTTAATGGCTACTTTGTATACTCAACAGCCTCTTATGTAAAAGGAAGTTTTACATACGATTTCAGCTTGTGGAGAAATTTAACCAGCTAATAAAATTTAAAATTTAAACTTAAATAAAATTTAATCTTTTTTGGTTGTTTTTCTATGTATATACCTACCAGCACTAAGTAGGTACGGAATATGATACTTAGTGATTTGAAGTCTGTGATTTAAATATATTTTGTAGACGTGTAGTTTTATAAATAGAACGACACAGTTAAAAGCGTGTAATCAATTGTCAAGACAAATTAAGCACACATTATTTTCACAATCCTAGAAAATTATATATAGGAGGAGAGTAGCTACAAAAGGTTCCTGCCTTCCCCCACTTGGGAACACAGAATGAGAGAAATTCGTTCCTACGTGTGGCAGAGCAAAAGGAGCAGTTCAGTTGAAAGGAGTGCCTGTGCACTCTGGCTCCTCATGAGCTAGAAGATTCTTGCAAGCAGGGCTGCGCGTTTAGTTTCCCCCATTCTATGGATCATCCTTGCATGTTCTCTGACTTTTATGATAATTTTTACCCAGGATTTGAAACAAAGGAGAAACAAAAGATCTCAAAATAAAATTATAGAATTGCCTTTGCAGAAGCTACAAGCTTCAAAATTAATAATATCTTATGAGTGTAAGTTCAAAATGCTTAACCAGAACAATACACGTACACACACACACACACACACACACAAATATGTGTGAAATGGAAGATAGGTTGGGAANGACACACACACACACACACACACACACAAATATGTGTGAAATGGAAGATAGGTTGGGATAGGTTAATTGGTGGAGGCATTTGGAAGTCAGGCAAGGAGGTCTGGGTCATTTCTGTTTAGAGTAACCGTATGTCTNCACACACACACACACAAATATGTGTGAAATGGAAGATAGGTTGGGATAGATTAATTGGTGGAGGCATTTGGAAGTCAGGCAAGGAGGTCTGGGTCATTTCTGTTTAGAGTAACCGTATGTCTCAAATGACAGGGACATTCCAGTTTATGCCTTTTGTTCCAGCATGATATCCAGTTTGAATAATACATTATACTATGCTAAGTACTAGGGATTTCTTGTATATTACTGAGCAAAGGAATTATGTGACAGAGGGTCTGTGACAGGAAGATTATGATTTCCTGGCATCTGGAGTAAAGGGAGGCAGGAAAAACTGTGAGAGGCTTTACCATTTATATAAACNTTGTGACAGAGGGTCTGTGACAGGAAGATTATATTATGATTTCCTGGCATCTGGAGTAAAGGGAGGCAGGAAAAACTGTGAGAGGCTTTACCATTTATATAAACATGAAGTGACTATTATTTAGTGAGTAGGACACAAATAACAAGGTGGATCCATAAGACCTCAAAGAGAGGTAATTGATAGAATTTTTAAATGATTTAAAATAAAATATAATGAATAAAGGATCTCAAAAGTAGGTGTCAGTTGTAAATCTAGGGAACTTGGGAAATGGCATTGTCAATAACAGGGAAGAAAAATTGGAAGAAAAACATCTGAAAGAGAAAACAGGAGACACTATCTAAAAATACCATATTTTGGGATCAAAAAGGCAAGCCAAGAAAGTTGTGTCATCTCCTAATAATCATNCGTCAGTTGTAAATCTAAGGAACTTGGGAAATGGCATTGTCAATAACAGGGAAGAAAAATTGGAAGAAAAATATCTGAAAGAGAAAACAGGAGACTACTATCTAAAAATACCATATTTTGGGATCAAAAAGGCAAGCCAAGAAAGTTGTGTCATCTCCTAATAATCATAGAAAACAGGAAATGCACATTTGAAAGCACTGGCATTTAAGTGATTTTGCATGCATCTTAAAATTTCTGGACCAAGTAGACATTTAATTTATAGAAGGGACCTTAGAGACCTTGGAATGTACGTCTTCACTGATAGTGTCTAGTATGGAGTCCAATATTTATACCGATCTCTCTGTCTCTCTGTCTCTGGGAGGGACAGAGAGAGTGAACGTATAATGGTTCAATGCAAGATCAACAAACTATAAAGCAATAGATCTGGGGACTGACCTCAGGTCTTCCAGTACTTTGTACTCAGCACGCCATAAACAAGTTGTGGTAAAATCCCCAAAGCTTGAAGGTTGATGGGTATTATACTTAATTTAGATATTTTTATGTAAATTCCTTATGTTCTTTTTAAAATAGGGTATAAAAATAAATAAAGGCTGAATAATAGATAATAACAAATTAGACTGCCACGCTGTATGCTCTGCAATAGATTTCTGGGACAAGGTGAGTTTAATTACTGTGAAGCATCTTCCAGGATCTGGAGATTAATTTGCAATTATCAACAAAGTCTTTAGTTGTCAGCAAATACTTAAGAGAAAAAGAGAATTATTTCATCAATGATAGGGATGTATATTGGCTTATCTATAAAAAGGATCCCTTTGGGGGGAGGACAAAATTGTCTTCTACTTTGTTTTCTGGTCGTGCCATCACAGAGCAAAACGTCAATAGGTCAGCTGTCATCAGGCATTGATTTTGGAGGGTTTTTTAGAGGGAGACTAGGGATTTGGTTTTTGTTTGCTTGTTTTTTGGAAAAATTGAGTATCCTAGAGCAAAGGTCTAATTCTGTTTGTTGTTCCGTCTTAGGGAGAATTATAATTAATTAATATATAATCAATTTCCTTCAAAGAACTTTTCAGTATAGCCTTAGGTCTTTTGTCCTGACTGCCCATAGGTAACAAAATTCTGATATTTTCTCATTTTGTCCTTATTCTCTTAGCAGTATCTTTTCAGGCCTTGTTATTTGTTTGGGACATACTTTAATAAAGTAGAGTATATCACATGTATTAAGGAAGATCCTTTTTTTTCTTAAATAATAACTTTGTACTTTCCAGGGTTAGTGACTGAATAGACTATCACAGCAGCTCTGAACACACAATAATTGGTGAAGAATAATTGAATGTATGAATAAATAAATAAGTAGGCAAATGAGGTATATATTCAGCAAAAACTGGCTGAGATTGTAATATCCTTAAGGACAGAAACATTTTTCTTTTTCATCTCTGTATATCTTACCGTGCCTAGAAGAGAAATTTACCCATGCCAGAATTTTAACAGTGTTTACCGAAGAAATGAATCAAATTCTGTGTGAGTGAACCTGCTAAAGAATGATAGCAAACTGCCGGCTCTAATGTCTCCTAAGCTGGCTACGCTACTCTTTCACATCCCCGTCTAATTAACCTATACGATAATGTGACACAATCAGTTTGTTGTCTTGGGCAGCTTTCCACACCTCCTGTGGTGCCTACAGAGGTGATACGGAGACATTTATTAAGCTACTTCAGTTAAAGAGAAGAGTCAATTGATACATCAACCCATTAACATCTGAAACCATAAACTCATAGATTCTTACAGATCACGAGTCATGAAAATGAAATCACAAAAGAATTTCTAAACCAAACGTGTCAGTTCGTGAAAGACTACAGTTTGAAAAGTTAGATAGATTATTTCATCATCCCAAAGTAAAATTGGATATATGTAGTTTTATTTCCAAACCTGTTCTTGAGTTTTTTTATCTAATGATATCTTTGTATACGTTTAAACTAAAATTCGATGTAAGCTTGTGCACGTGTGTATCTGTGTGTGTGAGCATGTGCACGCGCCTGTCCTCTAAAATGATCTGCAAGATAAAGATTTTATAATACTTAGCTTATTTAATGATATTGTAGGATCTGTGTTATAAAATTCAGTGTTAGTTTTATAGGCGAGGGTAAAGTTTTCCTTGACCCTCTTGGATTCTGAAAATTAGACTGACAAAGATTAACAGAAGAAAACACACAAATGTATTTAATAAAAGTTTTTCATGACATGAGAGCCTTCATAAGGAAATGAAGACCAAAAGAAAGAGTTAAATCTGAGTGCTTTTATGGCTAGGTTTCATGAAGAGGGTAAAGGTGTGATAGGACAAAGGGTGTAAGTTAATTCCAGTAAACTAGAGGGACTTCACAAGGCCTGTTTGTTCAGATTCCTTTCTGTGTCCCTTTTGTTTTCTGAGAGAAGGATGCTCCTTTCTCCCAGGTAGAGAGAGGACACCTCTCACATGAGGGTTTTATGACTCACTTCAGGGAAAGGTCAGGAAGTTCTTCATGCACGTGCCATTTCTCAAAAATTTTTGGCTTGAAATATTCAATATGCCAAGGTCCCATATTTTGGGTAGGGTGCCCTGAACCCCATCAGGGATTAGGAGAATACTTTGGTTTTGTCTTTGCTAGTTATACTGTTTTCAAAACAACTGAACAACTCTCATTTACAAAATGCAGCAGCCTGAGACTACATAATTGGGGAAAGAGGTAGATAAATCTCATGCAGCTGCAATAATTTATGAGTATGTGACTTTATAATTGCTTTACTATTATTATGTAGCATTTACTTAGAAAAATATAATCAATTTTTTCCCTTCATTATCCTGCTTGATGGGATAAATTAATAATGTCCATTTTCTTTACTAAAGCTTGGTTTAACTGGAAATACTATCATTGGTTTTTTCTTTCTTTTTTTGTTAATTGTAAAAATAAACATAAGTGCTAAAAAAACTCCCTAAATTTTATGCTTGTGATTATCAGAATTAAGATTTAAAGAGAAAAAAATTAGAAAAATATTCTAAATGGATATCATTTTAATAAATGCAGAAAATTTTTCTCCTTATTTATGAATTGGATTTTATAGTCATTATAGACTTTANTTATAGGTTTTATTTAGAACTAATTCACATCAAATTTCATAAAATTTTGACTTTTTTGTACATGAATAACACATTTAAAGAAAAACATTTTTTAAGATTTTATTTTTAAGTAATCTCTACACCCAACGTAGGACTCCAATTTGCAACTCAGATTTTTTTTTTTTACAACTCTGAGATTAAGAGTCACACGCTTTCCTGACTGTGCCCCCCACTGCCCCCCCCCACTGAATGGCCCATTTAATCCATCAGAAATGTTAGACTAATTTTGTTTGCCACTGAAGTGTTTTCCAAACAATTTCTGTACATCTGATTTGAGACCGCCATTAACAATCTTTGAGAATCCTAACTTCAGCTCAGCTTTTCTCAGTCCTGTGCTTCCTTCCTCTATGGTCAGATCCAGTTGAACGGCNTGAGGTTTTTTTTTTACAACTCTGAGATTAAGAGTCACACGCTTTCCTGACTGTGCCCCCCACTGCCCCCCCCACTGAATGGCCCATTTAATCCATCAGAAATGTTAGACTAATTTTGTTTGCCACTGAAGTGTTTTCCAAACAATTTCTGTACATCTGATTTGAGACCGCCATTAACAATCTTTGAGAATCCTAACTTCAGCTCAGCTTTTCTCAGTCCTGTGCTTCCTTCCTCTATGGTCAGATCCAGTTGAACGGCTATAGAAGGCTGGATGCTTTGGTTTTTCAAAGTTCTTAAAGACAAGACATCAGTCTCTGCTATGCTTCCTTCCTACCCCGGCATCTCCAATCACACTGGTAACTGACTCACTGGCTCGCAAATCCACTGCTTCCTCACCCTAAACTTCACCTTCCAGGACTATGACTTCTGTGTAGAGCCTGCGAAGCACATTTACAAAAATTAAGAGAACACAACCCTGGGTATGTAACCTGAAGCCACACTGCAGGCACAGACGATTACTGAATTTTCTTCTTTAGAATGAATCTCTATACTTTTAAGCAGAAAAGTAAGTGGCATTTTGGGAGGGAAAAAATGCTCATTTTTAAAATATGAAATCGTTTTTTTCTTGTAATGTAAATTGTACAAATATTTTCTATCACTATACATTTTCCTCATCTCAAGGAGAAACCCCAGGACAGATGTCTTCTCTAAAGTCCTTTCCAGAATTTGCATTTCTGTGTGGCTCCCTTTTCATCCCACCACCCACCCTTTTTTTGGTATAGAGAAGGCAAGGCTGAGGCCATCGACAAATCCTATGTAAGGACAGGAGGCCAGGAAATTCAATGGGATAGTAGGAAGACTGGAAAGGAATTTAAACATCATGCCATCTGATTTGCTCATTTTACAGATGAGGAAACTGAGATCTGGGAGGCTAAAAGGGATACTTAACCAAAGTTATACAACTGGTTGGTGACACATGAGGACAATAATACAAGTTTGGTGTTTTTTTTAAGATTCAATTAATTAATTTATTAAGAGTGCAAGAGCAGGGGGACTGGTGGAAGGAGAGGGAGAGAGAGAATCCTAAGCAGACTCCACACTGTTCTCCCTGTTGTTGTTGATGTTTTAAGATTTATTTATTTATTTATTTATTTATTTATTTATTTATTTATTATTTATTTATTTATCAGNATTTATTTATTTATTTATTTATCAGAGAGAGGGTGAGTACAGGGGGAAGGGCAGAGGGAGAGAGAAAGAGATAAGCAGACTCTCCACAAAGCGCAGAGGCACCCCAGTAATACAACTTTTCTAAAGCCCAGGTTACTTCTGTTCTCCACCAGATATGACATATTATTTTGTAATTATTTTTTCACTTAAAAGATTTAGCATTCCCAAGTCTTATCTCCCCCAAATGTCTCCAAGAATCATGATAAGTAAAGGCTGTCACCTGCCCCATTTTCAGCTTCCATATAGGTTAGCATATAGCGAACACAAGGTTTGTTTAATATATATGAGTTAGCATTGAGTTGAGTGAATTAAATTTCACTCTTTTACCCCATGAGTCATAAACTGAACTTTGAAGTAGAGATCAGACTAATGTGGACAAATCTGGGGTGATGGGCCATGCCTATCAGAATCAGTACACAATCAGAATCTTCAGCATTTTTAGAGAACTATGCCCGATTCCATTCTACCAACACTTTGGATTTGAAGTTAGTTTAGAAACCATAGTATTAGAAACTCATCTCAGCAACTTTCCTATCTCAAATTTAGTGACTTTGTAGTGTGAATAGGAAATCATTTTGTTAATTTCTTGAAAACTAACTTATAAGCAATTCAGGAAATAAGTTGTACTTTTTTTTTTGCCAGTGTATTTACGATGGGTCATTTGTACATTTTTGCACGTGCATTCACAACTATAATTGCATTCATAAACATTGTCCCAGAGTTAAAACAATTTGCTGATCGCAATCTTTTGAAAAGAAAAAAAATACAGTAAAGCAATGGCATAGTTTAATAAGCTCATTGTTCCATTAACTTAACAATAAATAAAACGGCTCTAAATTACTGTGCATTGAGAGAGTGTTGCATAAATGATAAGCATTTAAAATTAAAAGTAACAATTGATAGATGACTTTCTGTGTGTACAGAGAAGTAATATGATTCTTAAAGTAGGATTATGCCTTTGCCTTGCTACCTAACATTTGAGAACCTTAATACATTTTTTTAACCCTCAGGAGAAGCTAAGAAAGAACACACAAGCCACACTGACCACTAGTCAAATTCTCTGTACTTCTAAGTTGTTAATTGAGTCTCTTGAGTGATATATTTTTAATGCTTTTTCTTTTATGTAAACAATCAGCTGAGTAAGGCAATTGCCTGTTTTTTTTACAACTAACATGTTTGTAGACAATGTTTGAAGTGCTGAATAAGAAAATGAAAAGTGTAGAGCAGTTAAGTTTGGATTCGAATGTGGCAGGCACAGTGCTTCCCTGAGCTTAATAGAATCTTCCTGTAAGATCTCTGATGGGCTCCAGGCACATGGATGCCTAGAAAACACTCGCTTCGTGTAGGAGTAGGATTCGACAAGGAGTGCAAGTGACCAGAAGCCACAGATGATATACTCATGCTGGCTTGAAATATTAATTGCATGTAACTTGAAGTTCTGTAAACTGTGAAAAACAAGATTCTTTAAGTATGTTTGAGAATGGCAGATCTGAATAGTTGCTGACAATAAACCAGATTGCTATAATTTTAACTCTCAATTTAAGAAAATTTTGCTCATTATATCTTTTTTCTCTTTAAATTATCAAACATACAAAAAGATATAATGAGAAAAAATGATATCATGAGTATAATGAAACTTCTACTCAACTGAAGAAGTATGACAATACAAAGTCCAAGAGCCCTCTCCAACAGCATTTTCTTCCCTTTCCACCACCCAGCACTAGGAACTATCCTGAATTTGGTCCTTATCACTTCCGTGCATGTTTTTATAATTCACTACAAATTCACTACAAATTTGTGAAATCCTCACAAAACAGCCTCATTTTGCATTATAAAATACTGTCACATGTCAGGTGTTCTGCAAATTGCTTTTTCCACTCCGTATTATGTTTTTCTAAAATACTTATCCATTTTGATTCATTTACTTCCAG
Source organism: Ailuropoda melanoleuca (assembly GCF_002007445.2). Taxonomy (NCBI): domain Eukaryota; kingdom Metazoa; phylum Chordata; class Mammalia; order Carnivora; family Ursidae; genus Ailuropoda; species Ailuropoda melanoleuca. The sequence continues at coordinate 132,168,248 of NC_048219.1, read as the reverse complement.
CTCATTCACATCATTAAATATTGTTACATGTATAAATATTCCACAATTTATTCTGCTATTCTTTGGAGAACATTTAGTTGGCTGGTTTGGTTTGGTTTTGCTATTTATTACAAGCTGTGCTACTGGGATTACTCTGATGTATTTCTCCTTATGCATGGGTTTAAGACTTTCTATATAGCAGTGTACACTCTGAGTAGGTGTAGGTCAGTGTCAGTCAATGAATTACTAGTTGTCTATGATGAGGTAAGTACAACCACCAAGAGTAAGCAGTTGAAAACCTTTACAGCAATTTGACATTGCTACAACATTCACCCATACAATTCTGTATTTTGCAACATTATTGTTCTGCAATGGATTACACATTTTAAAAGTTATTTTAACCATAGATAGCTTAAGAAGTACTGCTCCAGGAGTGCCTGGGTGGCACAGTTGGTTAAGCATCTGACTCTTGGTTTCAGCTCAGGTCTGATCGCAGGGTAATGAGATCAAACCCTTCATTGGGCTCCAGCTCAGTGCAGTCTGCTTGAGATTTTCTCCTCTTCCTCTGCCCCTCCCTCTGCTCTCTCTCTCTCTTTCTCTCACTGAAATAAATAAATAAATCTTAAAAAAGAAAGAAAGAAAGAAGAAAGAAAGAAAGAAAGAAAGAAAGAAAGAAAGAAAGAAAGAAAGAAAGAAAGAAAGAAAGTATTGCACCAGTCTATATACCTTGGGATAGAATTGTTTTGTCGTGGGGTTTGCACAACTTAATTTTTAATATATTGCCAATTATTCTTCTGAATGGTTGTGTTAATAAAGATTCACACTTTAAGTGAGGAAGCCTTTGTTCCTTTGTGTTCTATTTACTCTTCTTTCCCTATGCTTACCTTTAAAAATTTCTTTTGGTAGAGGGATTATTCCATTTCTGTTTCATTTCCCCTCCCGTACAGAATTTAAATGCTTTATTTCCACTCTTTTAGTGATGGCCCTTTGAAAACTAAACATGTATACTTACCTACCATCATTCTCTCCCTCTCACATATTATTTATATCTAGTATATTCTTCCATCTCATTTTTTTGCCATTTGAATTAATAATTATTTTTGTTTTATACCACCAGTGATTGTTTGAGTCGTCTAAATTTTAACCAATTTTTTGCTTTAGTACATTTTGAGCTTCTTATCTACTTTCTGGAATAATTTACTCTCAGTAGAAGTTTTAATGCTTTAGAAGTTTTTTCATTCACTGAAGATCTGTTGATGGAAATTTTTTAGTGCTGTTTTGACTAAAATATATATTCTTGGGGCGCCTGGGTGGCGCAGTCGTTAAGCGTCTGCCTTCGGTTCAGGGCTCACGGCGTGATCCTGGCATTCTGGGATCGAGCCCCACATCGGGCTCCTCTGCTATGAGCCTGCTTCTTCCTCTCCCACTCTCCCTGCTTGTGTTCCCTCTCTCACCGGCTGTCTCTGTCTGTCAAATAAATGAATAAAATCTTTAAAAAAAAATAAAATACATATTCTTCCCTTGAATAAAACCCTGTGTGACAATATTTTCTCTTAGTACATGGAAGACTTGTTCTACTGTCTTCCGACTTCTAATGATGCTATTGAGATGTTTACAGTCACTCTAATTATAGCCCTTTGGAGAAAATCTGCTTTTATCTCAGGCTGCTTTTGAAATATTTTTATTGTATTTAGTGTTCTGCAGTTTCTATGACGTGGTGTAACTAGCTATGGATTCTTTATTATTATTATTATTATTATTATTATTATTAATTTGCCTAAGATTTATCAGCCTCCTTTGATCTGAGGATCCATGCTTTTCAATTCTGGAAAACATCTGTGATTTTTCTTCTCCTACCTTTCTCTCATTATATAGAATCTTTTTATCAGAAGTGTAATTGAATATATATAAAAACTTCTCATTCAGTCCTCCAAGACCCTGGAAAATTTTCTTCTTGTGTCTCTGTGCTAATTTTTCATAATTCTTTTAATATATACCACTTGTTTATTAGGTATCTCCAGCTATTATCTAGAGTAGCCAATTTTTTAAGCTTTCCCTTGGATTTTAAATTTAATTTTTTTTATTTCTATAAGTGTTTTTCAAAATTATGAACTATCTTTCAAATATATATTGTTCTTTCACGTTTCAACCTGTTGTTCTCTAAGCATTTTTAAATATATGTGTTAACATTTTACGCTCAGTAAGTAAATTATTTGGTGTTCTTGTGGATCTAATTTTATTTAAGACTTTACTGATCCTTCCCCATGTGTTTTTTTAACTGTAATTATGCACCTTGAGTTCATGTTTGGTAAGTCTTTATTCTCTGGGAATTCTGAGAAGTTTCATTTCCTTTTGACAGATGTCTTGGCATAATATCATCAATACCAATTACTTATGGTATTTTCTATTTGGGGTCTCTGAGAGTACCTGCAGATTGCATATTTGACCTTTAAATCCATGTGAATGTAAACGAAGAGGAGACTTTTTTCTCACTCAAGCTCAGGTCCAAATAGATGAGTTTACTTGTTTTTCCCATGTCCACCTTTCATGATTGATCTTGGCTTTGTGTGATGCTTTCTGCTGTATAATGACATGACCACTAATACTCAGTTCTTTTAGTCACCAGGATTGGAAAACCCTTCTGAGGCAGCCATGAAGTCTACATCAGCTTCTACTTTGGATTTTAGCCTAATTTTCACTTTTGACTCTTGGTTGTTTCTCTTCCTCTCTTAGAAGTTCAATTCTGAGTCTAAAATGAATGTTTGTTGTATTTTATCCCAACATTTCTAGGTATTTTACATTCATAGGGCTTTTCAAATTATCTATTATATTATAATGCTGAAAATGGAAGTGAAATTCTATGATTTCTATTAGCTACTATATGAGCTCCTGACTCCACGGCTCTATTCCAAGCATCCACTCTTCCTGTGATGATTTTCTCCATTTTCCTTAGTTCTATGCATAAATTAAGATTCAACTCAATTTCTGCCTCCTTTATGAAACATTCCGTAACAATCCCACCTCCAAGTGAACCTCACAACATGGGATAGGAGTCAGACATAGTGAAACAATAGTGATATCTAGATTTCTACTCAATTTTAAGTGTCTCCGAGGAGGAAATATGTACTACTCTTTCTTGGTATGTATCCAGTACATTATTGTGAGGTAAAATTGCAGGCTTAACTCATCCTATGTTCAAATGTACAATGGAAATAGTCTTTTTTTCCCCTCCCATTACTAAGGCTTTCCCCCTAACTTTAAGTACATCTTAGTCTCAGAACATTAACTTAATGGCTAATCCATTCAATTCTTTTGAATGGATTAATTCAAAATTCTGCTGCTTTAATTAAGTGCCTTTAGATAATGTTCACTGTCTAGGAAAACAACATCTCTTAATATCTCATATTTCTTAGTTCATTATCCCTTTCTCTGTTCCTCCCTAGAATAGCATCTGAGTGTTGGAGAGCAGTGTGTCTTATACAACCTTGTATCCGAGAGCTGTGGTTAAAGTCTAGAAGCGTGATGCTATCTGGCTACTCATGTCACAGGACAAGATCTCTTGTTCACTTGATTGCAGCTTGCCCTGCTGAAACTCTTAGATAATGAGTAAGACCTATGTAACTCAGATCTCATGTCTTATTGCCTCTGGTTGGAGACCTCTACATCATTGCCGCAACCTCCGTTTGTCCCTCTACTGGCTATCCACTTCAGTCCTGTGGTGGGCCTCCTGCCTCTCAAATTTGTACCCATGCCAGGCATGACTAAAGATGTTGAAAAAGTTAAACCTCAGGGCTGTCAAGTTTATTTTCTTATGTTGTACCTTCAATTGATGAAGGATAGTGTGGTTTCTTTTCCTACAGGGAGTAGGATTGGGAGTCCTCCTTTGCCTCATTTTTATTTAACATACCTTTTAATTTTGAACGATAATGTCTTTTCACTGAACCTAGCTTTCACACCTGTTGTCTCACAGAACCTTCTTTTTTCTTTTGTATGCCATTCAGTACCTTACGAATCCTAATTCTTATCACGTTGCTCACTCCCTGCCTTGAGGTAAGCAAAGTGAAGGTCTAGTACTCAGAAGGCAAAAGAGAAAATACATTACTAATTTTCAGGATATTATCTCAGTTATTATTTCAGTAACTTATAAGAGACAAAAATGAATGAAAATGAAAATAGCTAAATCACCATCCTTATACTTTATTTGCATAACATTGGCAGTGCCTGGAGACCAGAAAAGTGGAAGATATATTAATAAACTGTGAATCATGTATAAGTTCATTAAAATAGGAAATCTTTGTTGGCTCTAGAAATACACATATAAAAACAGTTCTCTAACTACTTTTATTTTCTGGTTCAATCTCCTTGTGTCCTAGGCTTTGGGAAAACAGCACTCCATAGAGGTAATGTTTCTTGAAAATGATGTGGGTAGCCAGACCTAGGTGGGAAAAAGAACTCATTAGCTATTCCCTAAAGGAACCGTGGTACCTAAAATAAAAACATAAATGCCTTTCCTGCTTGCCTGGGCTCCCTAAACTCTCAAGTTATATTGCTATAATGTACTTTTCAAGAAGTTAAGAACAATGCTCCCATATGACTTTAAAACGATATGCCGTGTCTCTTGACCTTATTTCCAAGTTTTGGGTTTTGTGTTCCTGTTTTCCTTTCCAAGCTCATTCTGTTGTTCAGTTTAGCGTACCTTTGCTATATAAAATGCTGGTGAGAGAAAGTGACACACGGTGAGCGTAATCACCCCTGAGCTCCCCAATAATAGCTTGGAATCAGAATGCTCCTAGGGATGACCTGCTTTGAGCCTGAATTAGATGGAATTAGATTTGGATACTGACTCCTCCAGACCATAGCCTCCTGACCACTTTATCTGAGGCCTAGGTCAGTGCCCAGGTTCTATAACACCATGACACTCTCCCATTGACCCTCTACCCGCTTGTTTCCTTGACTCTTCCAGAGTCACATTTAGTGTCTGGATCTCTTTTGGGAGCTGCTACTCCACTGCCCAATCCTCCCCTCCCTCTCTTCTACTTTCTGCCAAATATCCCTTCAAAAGGAGGAAAAAGCAGCAAAAGTTTGCCCTAACTTCATTTATGCACACTTAGCACTTTTTCCCTCAACTAACTCATCTTGCCTGTAGGCCAAAATACCTAAAATACCTTCACAGTGAAAACCAAAGGAAATATCAATGAAAAGGTTGGGCTAAGTGATCTCTAAGGGCCCATCTATGACTTCATATGAGGATAACAATGCAAAGGAAAAATCCAACCCAGTCCTTAAAAAAATCCTGTAAGTATTAAACATCCATTAACTGTGAGATTGTAGAGTGGTGGCAGGCACACACGCACAAAAAAAATTTCTATCCTTAGCAACCCTATAGCCTCTTTATTAAGTGTAGAAGATTACATGCAAGAAAAGTTAAATAATATTCAAGGAGTCCATTCATTCATTCATTCATTCATTCATTCATAAATGATAAAGAAACTCACAGTCTTGTGGAGCTTTACTTACGGATGATTAAGGAAACAGTTATAAGGGGCCACAATAGCGAAAATAGAGGATGCTTGGGGTTCATGAAGGAAGAGTACCCAATCACCTCCTAGGTGGAAAGATAGAAATATCTTCTTGGGAAAAATAATATCTTGGCTGAGATTTGAAGAAGTGTGTGTGTGTGTGTGTGTGTGTGTGTGTGTGTGTGTGTGTGTTGGAACCACGATTAAAAGGAATCAGAGAGGAGACAATGACCTGATCAAAGGCAATAACAATTGTAAAGATTCACAAGTTAGAGTAAATGCACCTCCTTTTCAGGAAGCTGTGTCTTAGTAATTTAGTCTGGCTATAGAACATTTAAACATCAATACAGAATCATACAGTAATGCGCAGTTCAGAAGATGCCAAAGAAAAACACAAGTGAATTGCCAGTTGCGTGAGGTGAACAGAATGTTCTAACTTCAGAGGTTGATTAACAGAAATTACTTAAAAGTAGCTATACCAACACGTGGAGAGGGTATGACGATGACTAATTCATGGTAGAATTAGCAGTGTGATCAAAGGCAGAATCAGAAGAATGCATGAAATTTTCAGTGGTCTGTAGGTAGGCCCGTTTGACTAAAGTTAGGGTATGAGTAGGAATGAACTGGGCAAAATTTGCCACTTTGAATATACTTTCTTCCTATTGCTGAATACAGAAACAATTTTGATAGCCCCACAGAGTCCTTTGCTTTGCAGTGGGAGGGTGGGAAATTTCACGGACATAGAAAGTTAGAGGGAAATGCCTTCTAGGTGCAGAACTGTGGCCATGGCCTCTGTAGTAGAGACACCCCGGTTGAGCTCAGAGTCTGGCATCATCCTGTGCCTGTAGCGTGAACTGTAATACTGTTGAAAATGAATCTTTATGTTTGGAGTTCAAAATACCTGCTTGTGCCAGCTGCATGTTCTTTGTCAGCTAGTCATGCCATCAGCCTCTCACACAGAATCCCTATGTACTCGGGCGAGCAGTGGCCCCTGGCCGAGCTACTTGTGTTTACGTATGTAGCTATATGGTCAAGTTCCATCTTCGAAATACAGCTCCTTTGTAAACACCTCAGCCCAAGTACAACCCCAGATACTAACTAGATTTGGATCCAAACATGATAGAACAAACCTGCCTAAGAAATACAGAAATGAGCTGTTTACTAGGTTTAAAAAACAACTAAAGGAGTATATCAGATTTTGTAAATTAAGAAACTTTCCAAGTCAACAAAGTCATATTTTCAGAACATTGTAGCTATATTCATATTTCCAGCTGAATGAATGTCTTAGGTTTGGAAGAGAGCAAAGGTGTTTTGTGTTTTTTTTTAAATCTAGTACTTAAAAATTTTATATTTTCATTCAAAGATGTGCAAAATGTAAAATATTAACTATTACATGTTCAGAAAATAATTTGTATAAACTATAATGTGTTTAGAATTTTCATCCAACTTACACAAATATATAATGAAGGACATTGAAATATTGTTAGTAAAGAGAATACTTTCACACAGCTTACATTTTTATGCACTAATGCCCATTTGATACAAAATAAAAATGAGGTAGTAATTCAATATATTTTTCTTTATTCCAAACGAGTTTTCATTCTCTGAAAATTTAGCAACTATTCAGTCAACTTGCTTTCTGTTAATACATAAGCCATGTTTTTACTAATTTTCAAAAAAAAACATTTAAATTCCTAATTGGAAAATGAATATAAGTTCTTAGGCAAATAAAGATGTGAAGAAAACATAATTTGTAATCTGTCACCTATTATAATCACTATTCATGGTTTGACATAATTATTACTCGTCTTTTTTAAAATCTGTGCATGTGTTTTAAAAATTGGGATCTTAGATATGCATATTGTATCATCCCTTCTCTCAGCTTTTTTGAACATTATTTCAAGTCAATATGTACTCTTGGAAAGCACCAGTTTTGGTAGTATTATAATAATTCCAAGCTATGAATGTACTAGTATTTAGTCTTCTCTGATTGCCATTCATTTAGGCTGTTTTCATCTTTTTCCTGTTAAAAATAACATTCATGAGGGGCGCCTGGGTGGCACAGCGGTTAAGCGTCTGCCTTCGGCTCAGGGCGTGATCCCGGCGTTATGGGATCGAGCCCCACATCAGGCTTCTCCGCTATGAGCCTGCTTCTTCCTCTCCCACTCCCCCTGCTTGTGTTCCCTCTCTTGCTGGCTGTCTCTAACTCTGTCGAATAAATAAATAAAATCTATAAAAAAAATAACATTTATGAGTGTCTTTGTTTACATCCTTTGTTTATGATTCTGATTATTTTAATAAGATAGATTTCTAAAAGAATTACTGAATTTCAGTTTATTTATACTCAGGTATGTAAGCCTGAAATCCTCAACAACACTGTGTATTTATCTTGATTATCATGATGGGCAGAAAATGGTCATCTGTTCAAATTTACATTAATATGATTAATAGTGAGGTGGAACATTATTCACATTTATAAGCCATTTATGCTGCTTCTTTGAACTGTTCATATCTTCTATTACATTTCCATTTCTTTCCTATACTGAATAGAATTTAGGATTTAAGACACTGAGTAGAAAAAAAATAATTTAAAAAATGATAACAGTAAATGTCACCTTGTAATTAAATGAATACTTAAAAATTAATCAACTTTTAATTTACTGTCAGTTGGTTCAATGAGAATTTTAATTAACACAATAATTTTTAACTCCATTCAGTTTTTTTTTTCTTAAGCTTGGCTTTAAAAAATTAACTTCTGAATTCCTAAATCAGGTTTCTCACTGAAGGCTTGTACATTGTCGCCGTTTCCTTTCATTTCTCCCAGGCCACATATCTGATGCCACATGCTCAAGCTGATCACCTAGTAGCAGCTGAAAAGGATGTGAAAAAAAATTTATGGGCCAGAGAAATAAATCTTTAACAATAGAATTTAAAGATAGTGAGGGAGATTTATTTACATACAAAGGGATCTTCTAATATGTAGTCAGCCATTGCTTATAAAATCTGTCCTGAACAGAATATTAATCTTTCTAATACAACTAAAATAAAGTGGAAAAAATAGTATGCAAGGAATTCACTAACAAGGCATGCAGTGTGTGTTAATAGGGAAGTACAAAAGGGCTTGGTGAATTGGAGTAAACTTTAAATAATTATCCTGAATCCGAGTCGTGTCCAAGCTAAAGCAGAACCCCAGATTTTTTGGCTTGTGTAAGTTATGGAATTTTTCTCATTGTACCTGTCAAGGGCCTATTTTAATACCAAGAAAACCAAATTATCAAGCTAAGTAACAGGGATGGTGCAAGCTTTCAAGGGGACAGGATTAAAGCTGAAAACTGCAACTTTACCCAACCATGATGTCTTCTTACTTGTACTTTCTATCAGAGAAAGGATACTTGCAGAATTCAAATTAAAGCAGAATTTTAGTGCTCACATCTATCATCTTCTAGGCATCTAGAAATCACAAGGGAACTATTTCAAAAGATTAGAAGTTTTATTTTTTCCTAGAGATTTGAAACATAAAAATTCATCCTATATTCTTTTTCCAGAGATTTCTAGTTATAACTCATTAGATGTCTGTTTATTGCTTGCCACTTGACCACTATGTTTGAGAGTTGCTAAAACAAGAACCCTAATAGGTCTTAACAAGTCTTTTCTGAAATGATATATATTGCCATAGCTCCGGAGCTGCCTAAATTGAAAAGCAATAAAGGTGAATTCTAGTCTATCACGTAGTCTGTGACGGTAATTAATGCTGCTTTACTTTCTATGCTCAGCCCAAGAATCCTGGTAATAATTTAAGTGTGTAGAAAACCTATGTTGAGCTCCTTTCATTTCAGCCACACAAAGACGAGGAGAGATTGGCATGTTTGCACACTTGCAAGCTCTCCCAAAAAAGAAGCTTTTGATACGCATTTCCTCTTTGCAATTCTCATGTAATACCAGAATCTTTTCTATTTTCTAGTGAGGAAAAGACAATTGATCAGGAATCTCTATGGTAGCTTGTAAAAATATGGATAATAAATTGATGGTATTGTAAGACTAATTAATGAACAATAAGCATTTTTGGTTATTTCCCCCCATGTACTAATACAGATAGATAAAAACAATACTTTTAGCTATTCAATGGTACTCAATCCTTACGTACCATTCCTGCTTTTAATGTATAAAAATAATTAGGGCTAGAGACTCCTTTCTTTTTTTGAACATAGTTTTTGCTTGCTTTGCAGGTCAAGGTGCCTTGTTTTCCTTTTTTCAAAGGCAAGAAAATCTCAACTAATACCTTCGCTTGAAAAAAAGGGGATAGGTGATAGATATGAAAGATTTAGAGAAAGTAAAATCAGAAGGCCAAAAAGATTGAGAAGAGGCCAAGGTGAGGAAAAGGAATACTTCCAGAATAATTCTCTTATTTCTAGATTTAGTCACTGGGGAGCTAGTGGCACCTTTCACAAAGATAAGAGATACAGAAAGAGGAAAAGAATTGTAGGTGAGAACAAAGAGTTCAGCTTTGGAGATATTCTTTATGAAATATGTGTGGAATAAACAGTCTGATATGAAGGTGGGAGTTTGAGAAAAAGAAATAAATTTGGGAATTTTTGACACCTAATGATTTATTGACTCCATGGAGTTGAATGGTATCCGCTAAGTAGAATGGCAGTAGTCTACAAATCAATTCCAGTTCTCTCAATAGAAAATTATTATTATTATTTAATTTTAGGACCAATGAATAATCCAATATTGAACCAAAGAGTAGATTTTCTAGAATGCTTGTATTTGTTCTTTACTGTCTTTTCTGTTCATAAGTTATGACTTTGCATAACCAACAAAAATTTATTAAATTCTTAAAAGAGATAATGAGGCTGACAGCAGCAATTAGGAAAAATGTGTTTTCTTCTTGAACCAATCAAATTTTGAATAGAATCTCTAGTATAAAATAGAACTTTCTCTAGCTGAGTAAGTAAATTTGCCCTTATGTTTTTGCCACTCACATTTTTTCATGTCAATGAAAAAGAGTCAACAGGCTGAGCTTCCTTAACAACTTAAATTACCCTACTTTATGAATTGAGATTTTATTTTTAAGGTATATATTTTAACACTGTTAATATTTTATTACTATCTATGATAAATGCAAGCAATACTGCAAAAATATTTTATATTTTTAAGCACAGTATTAAAATAGATTATTAAGGGATAATAAATTAGCTTATGAATTTTAGAACTGTATCTTTCCATTCTAGAACAATAGACTGAGGAAAAGATTCAAACATACACCACATAGAGAATAGGGGAAAAATTTGGAATATATAGGACATTTTCCGAAGGCTGGTAGTTTACTTGTTTCTTGAATGGAAGTATGTGGAAAAATATCTCCAGATGTCATAACTCTGTGATTCTGCTATCTTTCTTGAAGACAGAGAATAATGTTTTCAAAATTACTTGTGCATCTTTCATTAAATCTTTGAAAATATACAGTAGAAAGAAATACTTGGCCATATAAATAATGAAAACATAGCATTTATATAGAAACAAAACCCAATCTTCCAGATATAGAACAAATCTAAAAGCAAAATGAGAATTTGGGAGCATAATCAATGCCCCCACAGGGTATAGATTTTTAAAAAATAAATAATAAAAACTACCATGTTCTATTTTAATGGGTCATATTTATCTTCTTGCAACTCATACATCCTCAAAACATAGTAAAAGTCAAATGATAATTTGGCATGTTTCATATTGGCAATGTCAATAGTCCACTTTATTTGTATTCTTGAGACTTGGAACTCAGCAGAAATGAAAAATAAGAGTCTATACCTCAAAAATCACAGAATTGATACCAAAATTCAATCTCACACTCTTAAATTCTGCCTGCCTGGTTTGCAGAATAACTCCTGTGTGTATGATGCACCTGTCCAACCCCAGGAGTTCCTGTTGTGGTTCCAAGTTGAACCCTATGCTGGTCCAACATGTAACAAAAAGGGAACCCTAACTTCTCTTCCCACTTCGGTGCCTTTCTTCTGAAAGACTGACTTTACCCCTTCACTTTATGGCTTTCTTTAGGCTTTTGACACTTTCAGCTTTCTTCCTCATTGCTTACTTCTCCTTTTGCGGCCTCTTTGTTCTTTCATTCATAAAAAATAGTAATGTAATACAATACCAAATGATGATAAGAGTTATAAAGAAAAATAATTCAGAGTGATAAGGCAACTAATATTGGAGTATTTTAGATAAAGTGGTCAGGGGAGGTCTTTCTTAAAATGGAATTTGAGCAGAAGCCTGAATAAAGTGAAAGGATGGTCCAAGTAAATATCGAGGCAGAGGGAATATAGAAGTGCAAAGGTCCTGTGATGGCAGCAATGTGTTTGCATGTCGAGGCATAGAGAGAAGGCTGGATATCAGTGAATGAAGAGGAGGAGAGCAGAAAATTAGGTTCAAAATGTAGCCAGAGGCCAGGTCACGTAGGGTTTTGTAGAGAATCTGATATTTAGCGTCTTCATCAAATGTGTTAGTTTGGTGCAGTTTCAAACACGTTTGGGTTTCGCCACCTAGCTAACTACCTTGCCTCAGGTTTCCCTGGGCAAAGCTGTGCCCTGGAGCTCTCCCATTTCTGCCTCCTGGCCTGTCTGGTTTTGGCTTTCACGCAGGAGACTTCCTCTGTAAACATCTTTCTAGGCATCCTACTCATTACCTCTAATTACTTACTAGACCATGTTGCTCACCCCCTTGGAAGCAGGGAGTAAAATGAAATTGCACTTTATTCCAAATTATTGTAATAGTTTCTCCCACGTGTCCCTTCCCCCCTGTCTGCCACCCCAGTCCGCTCCTCTGCAGCAACCCTCACATCTTTATGGATGCTTCTAGTTCCTTTTCCAGTTGGACTCAGGAGCATTTAATTTTTCATATCTGGGTTATAATACCTTGGAATGTAATGTTGCTTTTTTAAACTCACAACCAAACTATTCTCACTTTTCTTTTTAAATTTGACATTAATCTATTTGTTAAGAGAACATGAATTTCAAAAAATGTTACAGATTGTCCATTGCTTGTAAAAGAGGTGCATTCCATGAAACTGCTCCTAGGAAAAATAAAGCACAGAGCATGTTTAACACAAGAAGCATGTTGTTTCATGGAACAACCAACATCCCCAAGTATTTAAAATATTTAATATAACTTGATAAGATAAAGTCTTCCGAAATCCTTAAAGTGACCAGTTACTACTGAGCACATCCGCTTTGCACAGATAATTGTATGGCTTATTAACCTTCCAGGAAGACAAATTAGAATAAACTTTACCATTGATGGTCCAAAAAGAAAGTCGATGACATTAAGTGTGTAGTTTGTTAGGGAATGTGGCATTTAAGTACAAATTGAATAATGACATGATCATTAAAAGTCACTTATGCCCTGATTTAGAAGTTTAGCCTGAGAAATGTTAAAACACACGCACACACATACACACACAAAACAAGTTGTTGTTTTTTAAATTGAGAATTCAGAACAAATGCAAGATACTCAAATAATTGTTGGTGAAAGATGTTAGAGTGGAATACCCAAAATCTGGATTCATGGACTCAAAGACTCATCTTGAAAGAAGGGACCCCCTAGTCATCTGATTTAACTTGCCCTATCATCTGCAAACCACTGGCCACCAGTAGGTAACACACTTTTACTAGATTATGTTGAACACAGGTACTCTTCTCCAACTACCTAGGAGAGCAGAACTACAACAAGGTATTATTTTCCCACGAGTATTGATGTGAACAATGACTTACCCTTTAGTTTCTTTCTGGTTGGCTATGTTCTCATTGAATCTTAGAGCCAAAGGGGACTTAAAATCATCTAGCACAGGGTTAATAAATAGCATACTTGTTGCCCCTTTTCTCTTTTCCTCTCCCCATGAGAGATATCACTACTCCATGGAACATTCTTTCCCATGAAACATAGACTCTACCTCACAGTGTCCAGAACACATAAGACAGCCAGTTCCAGTCAGTTGGTACTCCAGGTACAAATCATCTGCCACACCTGATCTAGTCCAGATTTCCATCTTACAGGTAAGGAAACAGAGACCCAGAACTCATTCACAGCTAAGTTAAGGAGTCAGCCTTCAATCTGGAAATGGAACTTTTACCTAATGAAAATAAATTGATCCATTCAAGAAGTAAGACTTTAATCTGCATTGCCTTATATTCTAAGTTCCTAAACCAAAATATATACATAAAACTACTCAGTACTGAGCTGACAATTGGAAAGGTTCACTTCTTTACCATTTCTACTCTATACAAAAGTAATAGAGAATTTAAAGGTTGTCACTGAAGCCAGTTCTTTTCACATGAACCAAGTAAAATTAGGCAACATGCCGCTTGTCTTGCAAAAAAAACAAAAAACAAACAAAAAAACAGTATATCTAGCAGAGGCAAAATCTTCCACCCTCGTATTATCTGGTATGTTCATGAAATGTCAATGCATGGTGCCTTAATTTGTAAAGCACCCTGGAGGAAGATACCACCTAAGGGTGACCACCTTCTTGTATCTGGTTGGTCTGATTTAACTCAGTGAGACTTCTATTTGTCTTTTTCTGAGGCTCAGTGTGGAGAATAAGGCAATCACCAGAATATAAAAATAACACAATGTAGAACCATTGCCCCAAGCCCGGATCAGGTGATATTCTGCAAAGAGCAGTCCTGGATGCATTTAACATCTCTGTGTGTGATTGATTACAAGCTGGAGAGTAGTCATTAAAATTGCCAAGTACATCATATCATCAGGGTGGGTGCATACCTTGGAAGACAGGATCAGAATTAAAAATGACCTTGACAGTTAGCAAAATGATTACAAGGAAATGAAATTGAGTTTCCTAGAATCAACTGTGTAGCAACACACTTACTAAAGAGACCACAGACAACACAAATTCAAGTTTGAATGATGAGTTGAGCAGATACTAGTTGTTGCTTAGTGAGCTGTACTGTGGTCAGCATTGCTTTGCTGAGTTAGAAATGTAGCTTAATTCCAGACTGTATAATTTTAAAAAGCAGAGTAATATGTACCTCATATAATGTATAATCTACTATTTGATTAAATGTAGTATATAATTTTGTTAATGAACTAATGAAAATGTCAACTAATCATTAAGTATCACTTTAAAGTTAATTTATGAGGGATATAAATGAAGAAACTCTTGGAAACCCTGGAAAAGAATCAGAAACCTAGGATGGAAATAATTACAAGGGAAGTAGAAAAAGTTAGGAAATGTTAATAAAAGGACTTAGAAAAGTTAAGAGTACAAGGCTGGTCAATGTTTAAAAAAGAACTGAAGAGAAAATATGTTAAATAGCACCATAAACAATTTAGGCCATAAATAAAGACAAAAGATCTTAAATGTTTTAAACTCTGATTTGATTTGGGAACATTATTTCATGAAGATAGTTTTGATGTAAGGCTGCTAACAGCTTTGCCTGGATCCAACAATGCAAAAGAATTAGGATTCTGTGATCTTGCAAGGGTAGAATATTTATGTGGAGTATTGATTGCTTTCCTTGAAGAAATGCTAATTTATAACAGTTTGAGTCATATAACCTTTCATGATAAGTGATTACAAAGTTACTGTTTCAGCTATTGAGAAATTATTAAATTCCCTCAAAATCTTTTTATAAAATCTTTACTATTACTTCATATAGAACATCACAAAGAGTATGTGACATTTCTTAGGAATGCTGATACCACATAATATCTCTATTGTGTAAAGCAGGAAAAAACTGGAGTGAGATCTGTCATCCAGAAATTCTAAGTCTAGAGTTTGAACTAAAATCATTAATCATTTCATTTGGCAAATTTGATGTAACAACCCCTTTAATAATTATAAACACTTGAAGTGATAGCCACACAGTACTCTTCAGTTGCAGTGACATTTTTTTTAATTAACCAAATCACTCATGAAAGGAACTTTTAAATTGGTTTAAATGCACATAAAATATTCAATCGATATGGTGATTTATAGCAGCTACTGTGGCTTTAAAATAGTGCATGTCTTAAATACCTAAAGGAACTTTTTGTTTGGTTTGTTTGTTTGTTTGTTTTACCAGATGAAACACCGAAAGAATTTTAGCAGTTTTGAAAGATTATTTAGGCAATTGGATATTATCACTCATATTGGCATTTAACATCCAGATGAGTCTTTGCATAATTGAAGTGATTTTTCTCACTGTGTTCTTAATTTGTGGCAAAATGTCACTTTTTTTTTTTGCAACATTCCACCTCTGTTGTTATTTCCTTAGCTTATAAACAAAGAAAACTGTATGGCAACTTCCAGGTGAACCTCACAGGTGTTCTAAGAGAATTCTCCAAAGTAGGGGCACCTGGGTGGCACAGCGGTTAAGCGTCTGCCTTCGGCTCAGGGTGTGATCCCGGCGTTATGGGATCGAGCCCCACATCAGGCTCTTCCGCTATAAGCCTGCTTCTTCCTCTCCCACTCCCCCTACTTGTGTTCCCTCTCTCGCTGGCTGTCTCTATCTCTGTCAAATAAAAAAAAAATCTTAAAAAAAAAGACTTATAAAAAAAAAAAAGAATTCTCCAAAGTATCTTCAGCACACAGATAGATTCTACACAGTTTAACTTGTGTGCACAGTGTTGATCCCAGCAGCTTCTTTTTTACATGAGAGAAATGTTCGTATCTGTAATATCAGTTGTGTGCAATCCATAGGAGTAAGAAGAGAGAGTAAAAGAATGAGCACTGGGTAAACAAACAGGCTAAAATTTGGCTAGAATTACTGAGACTTAGGAGTAGGAACGATCTCTGGGAAATAGCGCACAGAGTACTTAGATTTTGCAATTTTCATATGTGATTCAATGAATATCCAAACATGCTCCTATTTCTGATAGCAAGAAAAAGATGGATTTTCCAAAGTGTTCATTTGGTATGGCTACCTTCTCTTTCCCTTGCCCTCATCTTAATACCCACCCCCAATAAGAAACTTTTCTTTGGTTGATGAGTAGTGGCATATAAGAGAGAGACAGACAGACCCGGAAAGACAGAGAGAAGTTGACAGAGACTAAAAGTGGCTGAGGCAATTTCATGAAGCCTCTGGTTCCAAGAGGAATATTCACTGGTTATAAACTACCATGTCTATTAGATAAGCTAGAAATGTTCTAAAAGATAATGATAGGGATGTACTCCCTCCCACCACAAATTCTCAAGAACTTTGCTAAATTACGNGGCTAAAATTTGGCTAGAATTACTGAGACTTAGGAGTAGGAACGATCTCTGGGAAATAGCGCACAGAGTTCTAANGTCTGCCTTCGGCTCAGGGTGTGATCCCGGCGTTATGGGATCGAGCCCCACATCAGGCTCTTCCGCTATAAGCCTGCTTCTTCCTCTCCCACTCCCCCTACTTGTGTTCCCTCTCTAGCTGGCTGTCTCTATCTCTGTCAAATAAAAAAAATCTTAAAAAAAAAGACTTATTAAAAAAAAAAAAGAATTCTCCAAAGTATCTTCAGCACACAGATAGATTCTACACAGTTTAACTTGTGTGCACAGTGTTGATCCCAGCAGCTTCTTTTTTACATGAGAGAAATGTTCGTATCTGTAATATCAGTTGTGTGCAATCCATAGGAGTAAGAAGAGAGAGTAAAAGAATGAGCACTGGGTAAACAAACAGGCTAAAATTTGGCTAGAATTACTGAGACTTAGGAGTAGGAACGATCTCTGGGAAATAGCGCACAGAGTACTTAGATTTTGCAATTTTCATATGTGATTCAATGAATATCCAAACATGCTCCTATTTCTGATAGCAAGAAAAAGATGGATTTTCCAAAGTGTTCATTTGGTATGGCTACCTTCTCTTTCCCTTGCCCTCATCTTAATACCCACCCCCAATAAGAAACTTTTCTTTGGTTGATGAGTAGTGGCATATAAGAGAGAGACAGACAGACACGGAAAGACAGAGAGAAGTTGACAGAGACTAAAAGTGGCTGAGGCAATTTCATGAAGCCTCTGGTTCCAAGAGGAATATTCACTGGTTATAAACTACCATGTCTATTAGATAAGCTAGAAATGTTCTAAAAGATAATGATAGGGATGTACTCCCTCCCACCACAAATTCTCAAGAACTTTGCTAAATTACGAGTCAAATTTGGGATATGATGAACTAGATGTATGCTATGCAATCAGATAAAACTGTCATTGGATGAAAGAAGACCTGTCCTAAAAGGTCATGGAAGACAGGATTCCATGCTCAAAATGACGCTACTAAGGCCATAGTCTTCCCTTCATTCTTTATACGTAAGATTAGCCAATCAAGTGCAGGTGCAAGACAGGTAAGATAGCACTAGAATGATCATATGCAAGATTTGAATCAAAGTGTGCAGTATCTGAGTGCTTATTCATGGATATATTGACTCAATCAATACATAAATTGGTCTGTTTTGAGTATGATTTGATTCAATTATCTGTCCTTGGTTATTAGATTGAATCTTTGACAAGTATTATTAGAAACAAAATTTTAGAGAAATCATCTTCATTCTCATTTAGAAATAAAAACTCTGCAACCTGAGAAATGTCAAATAGACACACAGCCCTATTGTTGTTGTTATTAGTTATCAAGACTGAAGAATTGGCCTGAAAGCAGGAAAAAAGGAGATGGAAAATCATATTATCAGAGATGAGAAGTGGCAATTCTTCTCCCTGCCCAACCTTCTCCAACTTAACCAAAGAATAATATTGAAGATGGCATTTCAGAATTACATAGGGTGCCTTTTCTGGAACCAAAAAAAAGAAAAAAAATCTGCTACCAGTGTTATATTGTATCAAATTTTTTGAGATTGGACTAGACTAGAATAAGATTGACTACACTACAGTGGGCATTTAGAAATGTTTAATATCACTACTCTCAAAGTGAGCCATCTCTCCCACAATACAGAATACCTGTCAATTCTGTCTGCTTAGATTATTATCCCAATTATAGTGAAAAAGAAAAATGAAGCTATTTGGTTGAAGCAAAGCAAATTCTTAAATATAGTTTCCATTACTTATGCCACGGGTCAGCAAATCAAGGTCCTTGGGCCAAGTTCAGCCTGCAGCCCATTTTTTATATGGCCCTGGAACTAAGAACAAGTTTTACATTTTAAAGGATTATTTAAAAAAAATATGTAGTGACAGAGAATTTATGTGACCCACAAAACCTTAAATATTTTCTATTTGTCCCTTTACAAGGCCACTAATAATATATAGGCCCACCTCGTTTTATTGTGCTTTACGGATAACATGGTTTTTTACACATTGAACCCAGCATTGAGCAAGTCTGTCAGTATCATTTTTTTTCCCAGTAGCATTTCCCCTTTCCTGTCTCTGTGTCACATTTCGATAATTCTTGCAATATTTTAAACTTTTTCATCATTATTATATTTGTTACGGTGATCTGTGATCAATGATCTCTGATGCTACTATTGTAACTGTTTGGTGGCACCAAGAGGCACGCGCATATAAGATGCCAAACTTAATTGATAAATGTGTGTATTCCGACTGCTTTACTAACCAGCAATTCCCTCTTCTCAGTTTTCCCTATTCCTTGAAATACAATATTGAAATTAAGCCAATTAATAACCCTAAAATGACCTCCAAGTGTTCAAATGAAAGGAAGAGTCACATGTCTCTCACTTTAAATCAAAAGCTAGAAATTTTAAGTTTATTGAGGAAGGTATGTTGAAAACCACCATAGGCTGACAGCTAGAACTCTTGCACCAAACAGCCAAGATGTGAATGCAAAGGAAAATTTCTTGAAGGAAATTAAAAATGCTACTTCCAGTGAACACACTAATGATGAAAAGCGAGTGTTATTGCTGATGTGGAGAAACTTTTAGTGGTGTGGATAGAAGATCAAACCAACTACAACATTCTTCAAGGCCAAAGCCTAATGCAGAGCAAGGCCCTAAGTCCATTCACTTCTCTGAAGGCTTAGAGAGGAGAGGAAGCTGCAAAAAGAAGTTCAAAGCTAGCAGAGGCTGGTTCTTGAGGTTTAAGTGAAGAAACTATCTCTATAATATAAAAGTGCAAGGTGAAGCAGCAAGTGCTGATAGAAAAGCTGCAACAAGTTCTCCAGGAGATGTAGCTCAGTTAATTAAAGTAAGTGGCTACACTGAACAACAGATTTTCAATGTGGACAAATCAGTCTTCTACGGGAAGAAGATGCCATCTAGGACTTTCATAGCTAGAGAGGAGAAGTCAAGACCTCGTTTCAAAGCTTCAAAGGACAGGTTGACTCTATTGTTAGGGGCTAATGCAGCTGGTGACTTTAAGTTGAATCCAATGCTCATGTACCATTCTGAAAATCCTAGCACACTTAAGAATTACACTAAATCTCTACTGCCTGTGCTCTATAAATGGAACAACAAAGCCTGATTAGAGCATATCTGTTTACAACGTGATTTACTGAGTACTTAAATTCCTTGTTGAGACCTACTGTTCAGGAAAAAAGGATTCCTTTCAAAATAGTACTGGTCATTGACAATGCATTTGGTCATCCAAGAGCTCTGATGCTATACAACGAGATCAGTGTTGTTTTCATGCCTGCTAACATAACATTCATTCTGCAGCCCAAGTATCAAGCAGTTATTTCAACCTTCAAGTCTTATTATTAAGAAATACACTTTGTGGGATGCATGGGTGGTTCAGTCAGTTAAGTGTCTGCCTTTGGCTCAGGTCATGATCCCAGGGTCCTGAGATTGAATCCCACATTGAGCTCCTTGCTCAGAGGTGATCCTGCTTCTCCCTCTGCCTGCCACTCTCCCTGCTTATGCTCTCTCTCTGACAAATAACATCTTAAAAAAAAAAAGAAAAAAAAGAAAGACATTTTGTAAGGCTATAGCTGCCCCAGATAGTGATTTCTCTGATGGATCTGGGCAAAGTAAAATGAAAACCTTCTGGAAAGGATTTCTCATTCTATATGCCATTAAGAACATTTGTGATTCAGGGGAAGAGGCCAACATATCAACTTTAACAGGAGTTTGGAATAAGTTGATTCCAACCCTTATGGATGACTTTGAGGGTTCAAGACCTCTGTGGAGGAAGTAACTGTGGAGGTGGTGGAAATAGCAAGAGAACTCAAACTAGAAGCGGAGGCTGAAGATGGGACTGAATTGTTGCAATCTCATGATCAAACTTTAATCGATGAGGAGTTATTTCTTATCACTGTGCAGAGAAAATAATTTCTACTCCTAGTAAAGATACTGAGAAGATTGTCGAAATGACCGAAAATGATTTAGAATATGACATCAACTTAATTGATAAAATAGCAGCAAGGTTTGAGAGGATTGACTCCAATTTTGAAAGGAGTTCTACTGTGGGTAAAATGTTATCAAACAGCATCACATGCTGTCAGAGAAATCATTTGTGAAAGGAAGAGTCAATCGATGCAACAAACTCCTTGTTGTCTTGTTTTAAGAAATTGCCACAGCCAACCCAAACTTCAGCAACCGCCACCCTAATCAGTCCGCAGCCGTCAACATCAAGGCGTGAAAGTTCGCCAGCAAAAAGATTATTCATAGAAAGTCAGATGATAGTATTTTAGCAATACAGTGTTTTTATTTATTTATTTATTTATTTATTTATTTATTTTAAAGATTTTATTTATTTGACAGAGACAGCCAGTGAGAGAGNTTCAGCAACCGCCACCCTAATCAGTCCGCAGCCATCAACATCAAGGCCTGAAAGTTCGCCAGCAAAAAGATTATTCATAGAAAGTCAGATGATAGTATTTTAGAAATACAGTGTTTTTATTTATTTATTTATTTATGTATTTATTTATTTTAAAGATTTTATTTATTTGACAGAGACAGCCAGCGAGAGAGGGAACACAAGCAGGGGGAGTGGGAGAGGAAGAAGCAGGTTCCCAGCAGAGGAGCCTAAGGTGGGGCTCGATCCCAGAACGCCAGGATCATGCCCTGAGCCGAAGGCAAACACTTAACGACTGAGCCACCCAGGCACCCCAAGCAATACAGCATTTTTAAATTAAGGTATGCAAATTGTTTTTTATAGTATCATGTAAACATAACTTTTCTATAACACTGGAAAACCAAAAAGCTCACTTGACTGGCTTTACTGTGATTCTCTTTATTGCAGTGGTGTGGAACTGAACCCACTATATCTCTGCAGCATGCCTGTACTTCCTTTAAATGTAACTTAACTGGTTGATTTTTAGCAAATTAAATGATTTGGACAAAAATGGAATGATTCTATTTAAATCTAGAAAATAGAAATAGGATGCAGACACTTTTCATTTGCAAAATGCTATAATATGTTTCTAATGTAGAATTAGTTGATGGGATGTCAAAAATACATCAATATTTTGAAATCAAGAAGAAAGAAGCTATTTGTAAACTTGGCCAGCTCTACAGAAGATAAATACATTGATAAGGCATACCTTTGCCAGTACAGTCAATAAATAGGAGTCATAAAATAAAAGCCACATATATATAGTTTATTAGCACCATTATAACACAGTTATACAAATAGAGGAGTGTTAAATTCTCAAGTAAGTAGACTCTGAGGGTCACTGCAGGGAAAGATTGTAGACACTAGCTGTAGCCAGTTTTTGCAGCTTTCATCTGGCCCTACTGAGCCAGATCACCTAAGTCTTGACACTTTTCCTGCTATTAAATTTCTAAGCCTGCCTGTAGCCCTCAACCAAGAGTCCATTTTCCCAAAGCACCCTGGGTTTTGTGGGAAGAAGAGTCATGGAGAAGATCTAATAAAACTAGTATGCTCACAGTTTTTCCATTGCTCTCCACCCCACCCCACATGCCTGGGGACTGTAATTTACTAGGCTGGACTCTCTGATACTTAACAATGTCCTCCCTGCCTTGACGGCTTCCACCTCTTTCCTTGCTGATGTACTTAGAAATGCATCAGCCTCCTTGCCTTAATATAACTCTAGTGCTGATTGCAGATGGTGGGTGAAACCTTTGTCTATCAGGATACTAGGAATAGATCAGGAAACTCAGCACAACTCAGCACAACTCTGAATTAAGTAACCTTTCAGCTGTGGGAAACTTGAATCACCCTACCAACCTTGCACACTATTCTTAACTGTTTCTTTGTCAGTGTTTTTGTTAAATGGGAAAGGATAAGACTGCTCTCTCTCTCTCAGTCTCTCCTAATCCTTCCCTCCCTTTCTTTCTCAGCCCCTCTCTTTCTCTCAATCTCCATAACTCAATTTTTCTCCCTGTTAATCTAGTAAAGAAAAAACAAAAATTGTACTGAAATCCATTGATTTTGCATGGGACTATCACCATTACCTTATCATTTACAAGTCTTTAAACGAGTTTCTCAGAAAGTTGACTGGTTATATGTAACTGGCTGCCTAGTTCCTAGTCCTGGAACTAGGAGTGTAGTCTGTGAGAGGAAGAGAAAGGATGTTAGCAGGAATAAAATGTGTGTTGATTCTTGGTTAAATGGAGAAGAAACTATTAACAATGAGGGTTTACATTTCAAAAATTAAAATTCTTCGCTACTTCTATAATCTGAAAAAAATGGCTAAGCCACAATTTAGGGTGAAAAAATCCTATAGATCTTATGTGACAAATACACAGAGACATGCCAAAACTACAAGACCTACATCACTTGATGACTCACTGACAGTTAGTTGTTCAGCCACTTACCAGCAGCTGCATGCGGGTTAGTTAGTGGCAGCACTGTGAAGACTGGCCAAATTAACTCTCCAGATGACCTATTCGTGAGATTGTGACTGGGGTCGTAGAGAGTGTCAGAAAAATCACATGGTTTATCACATGTATCCTGGTATAAAAGCTTTACTCCCAGACTAGAGTAATCCAGGTTTAGGATTACACCTGCCATTGACTACATGGAGCGAGAGGCAGGAGAATAAACGGGTTAACTGACAATGCAATATAATTATAAGAGAAATGAATCTAGACTATAACAAATAGTGGATTAGGAGAGCCAACTTTGACTTTAACAAGAGGTCATAAACGTATTACACATATCCCAATCTGATAAACACCCAATTTCTATTTTTGGGGGTGTATGGAAAAGACCATAATAATGGTAATATATTAATTAGTTCATTAATAAGTAAATAGTAACAAATTCATAAACATTAGATCTGCTTCAGATTCAATATGATAATAAAACCAGAATCTATATTAAACAGGCTACTTATTGGGTGAATAAACCAATAAATATAGTCCTTTTTTTAAGGAAAAATAAATTTGATTTGTGCTATTTCTTAATTTTTCTCTTAACTTTTCTTTCAAAAGGCGTTTATCATAATTTGGGCAACATTCAGAGGTAAGATTAGGAATTGAGTCGTTATTACTAATTCTTTTTTCATATGTTCCGGTGTGTGTTTGTCTACACTCTGTGGTCTTTTAGTAGCTCATACAATGCAGGAACAGTGGGAGGAAGAAGGGACAGTTTGCCAATGGCACCATTGTTGCTATTCAGTACTATGACTGGTTTTTTTATCTTCGCAGCAATTGCATATGTAGAGCTGCTTTCTGGGTAATGGTCTTTTTAGTGTATCAGCAGAATTTCCATGTACCTTGGTTGTGCTATCTTGTGTTGTTATATATACCGGGTCAGGGTGTGAAAAAAAAACATATTTAAATGAATTTGCATCTAACAGATACAAAGGCAAAGTAAATAAAAGGTAATTCTATATTGTGGTGAGAAGCAAATGTTTGAATACCCCATAGATAGAACCAAACATTCACTACAGTGCAAAATGGGATAACTTTTTTTTTTTTTTTTGCTATTTATCATTATACATGCTAATACTTTCTCTGGACAAAGCTGGGACAGGGGAACTATATAAACCAAAATAGACTCATAAGAACACAAAGAGGGTATGGAGGACACAGCATAATCATGTGTATATAACTACAAATAAAAGTATTTTTGCTGCAGCTTCTGTTATATTTAAAAGAATTCTAAATGCTGTAAGGACAAAGGTTTCACAAGAAAGTTGGCATTAAAAACAATCTCTGAAATTTTTTACATGCCTTTTGTGTTACTTCTTTCATGTGAAGCCTGTGATACTTTAGGAAGCTGTGAGTGCATGTCATATAGATTGGAACAGGTAAATATATATGCATCAATGAAACCTTATCACCCAATATTCTAAAAGTTTGGTTTGGGTTTTACATCTCAATGACAGTATCCCAGAAAAATTGTATCTGGAACTTAAATATCTCCCAACAAAAAAACTAATGTAGTCAAATGTTGGATGAAACCCATACAAATTTCCCTAATGGGACTGGCAGACCGCTTATAAATATGAGGTAAATAACATAATAAACAGCAGAAAATTCAATACATGAATTACAGGGAAAAATTACAGCTACACCATGACAGTATTCATGTATATGAATTCATTTCTTGCCAACTATAAGCTTTGCTTACAAGTAAAATTTAAGCAGTAATTTGAGATGGAAGAGTGTGAAGCTACTCCTTCCATGGGGGAAGAAATGTGTGAATCTTTTATGAATCAATGTTTAAATTAGACATGCAATCTTGACTAAGTGTGGTTGTGATGATGATGGAAGTATGTTGAAGTAGGTATAGTAGAGATAACTTGAGAAATGAAATTGATACAAATGTTTCTTATTTTTATTTAATAACATGGTAACAATTACTTGTCCTAAGAAATTGGTAGATAGATAGATAGATGATAGATAGATGATAGATAGATAGAGAGATGATAGATGATAGATAGATAGATGATAGATAGATGATGATAGATAGATGATAGATAGATAGATAGATGATAGATAGATAGATAGATAGATAGATAGATGATAAACAGATAGATACCACTCTATTCCTAATTTCAAATTAACTTTCAACTTTCATATTGATTTCAAAACCCTACTTCTATTTCTAGGGGGAAAATGAAAACAGAAAAGAAGCCATTATCATTACATCAGTTATTTACTTCACCAGATATTTAGGCATTTCAAACTATCTCAAATTTAGTGGCGTAAAGGAAACACCATTTATTCACTCATAATTCTACAATTTGGGCTCAACTCAGCAGGCCAATTCTTTTGGCTGGACTCACCTTGAGTTACAGTCATCAGATCAATTGACAGGACAGGACATCTTGGACGGTTCCAAGTCTGAGGCCTAACAGGCTGGAGGCTTCAGTTGGGATGGCTGGGCCTTTCTCTTCTTGTGGTCCCCCCATGCCATTCTCCTTCAGGGCCTGGTGCTCTCAAAATTCCTAAAGGCAGAAACAGAAGATAGAAGGCCTTTTGAAGGCAAGTTACAAGGCCAGGCCAGCTTCAAGGCGTGAGGAAAGAAAGATATTCCACCCCTCAATGGGTAGAGCAGGAAAGTAACCTTGAAAATGGGTACACAAATAAGTACAGGAGGAATTTATGGTCATATTTTGCAACCTACCACAATCATCAAATTAAAATATGAATAATCCTTTGATGAAATTATAGTGATCTAATCGTGAATACATAGGAAGAAAATCCTGAAAACTTAAAATTTTATTTGAAAACAAAAGCTTTTATTGTGTAAAAATCTATTTTAGTTTCTGATCAAATTTTTAAGCTATTCCAAGACTCTGAAATAGTGTTCTGGGGTTTTATGAATTCACACATTTGTTACATTTTGCCATAATACATGTAGTTTCTTTCTTTTAAAGAAGTATAAATAAGACTTGTCAACATAGTCAATACAAACATAATTCTCACTTGCACTCTAACAGTGCTTCTGAAAGTCTTGCTCTAAGTTTGGGTCAGTAAGACATGGCACAGAAAATTCCATCCAGTTCTGTCTTTTTATTCAATCATTTATCCAGTTATCTCCATTTATATTAAATAGAGACAATTATTCAGTTATATTAGAGGATATTTTAGAAATGCTTTATTAATCATTATCAAAAGATTAATTTAATTTTGATTTTCTTCCAAAAACTAAGAATTATTAGAATAAAAATCTACACATGATCAGATGAATCCAACTTTGCAAAAAGTGGGTTTATAGATATATTATATTTTTAAAGGTTATATATGTCTCATTTTACTATATTTTATTAATCAAAGACAATTACTCAACTGATGCTTTATGCAAAGAAATTCGTCAGCCATGGGGCAGGAGTGAGACTGTGAGATATAATATGAAGGTCATAGCACATCTCTTTCTGCAAAACACTTTCACAGACCTCCATGTTCTCAGTAAACCCTACAATGCTCAGTGAGACAGCTAGAGCCCTTGTTTAACAGATTAAGCAACAGGTAATGAGTTAGGGAAAGTGAGTTGCCCAGAGCTAAACAAAAAATTAAAAAGGGATAGAATTAGGGCAAAGCCTTGTGATCATCTTATTGCTTCTTTCTTTTTATATGGAGCAAATTGGAAACATAATTGATGGGCAAAAGCTTAATGTTGCAGTAACATCTACTAGTCAGTTCATGAACAGTGCAAAATGCAGAGGCTCTGATATGTGACCTTGAGATCTAGATTCCACATTTATACAGGTTTCCCATGAGGCAATGTATGTAAAATCCAAAGGACAAGTTCTGACACGTGGTAGTTTCTCAGAGAGCTTCACCCCCACTTTCAATAGCTCCAGGATTTAGAACACAAGACTCACAACTTTGTAACAAGCTCCTTTAGGCTAAACCACTTTAGGTGGTAACTGGCTTTCAAATATATTAGATCTTGGTTCATTTCTTAAACCAGGGTCTTTGGCTCTTAAAAGTTCAGGGGTGGGGCACCTGGG
This sequence comes from Ailuropoda melanoleuca, assembly GCF_002007445.2. Lineage (NCBI taxonomy): Eukaryota > Metazoa > Chordata > Mammalia > Carnivora > Ursidae > Ailuropoda > Ailuropoda melanoleuca. Next base: position 132,141,016 of record NC_048219.1, on the reverse strand, counting down.
TGGCTCAGTCAGCTAAACATCTGCCACTGCCTTCAGCTCAGGTCATGATCTCTGGATCCTGGGATCGAGCCCCACATCGGGCTCCCTGCTAGGTGGGGAGCATGCTTCTCTCTCTCCCACTGCCATTGCCTCTGCTTGTGTTCTCTCTCTCTCTCTCTCTTAAATAAATAAATAATAAAATCATTTTAAAATGGAAGTTCAAAAGCATATTCTTGCAAATGTTCAAGAATTATTTTAACCATACTGAAATTGGTAATAAAAAAACCAATGGTGGGGCACCTGGGTGGCTCAGTTGTTAAGCATCTGCCTTCGGCTCAGGGCATGATCCCAGAGTTCTGGGATGGAGCCCCACATCAGGCTCTTCCGCTGGGAGCCTGCTTCTTCCTCTTCCACTCCCCCTCTTGTGTTCCCTCTCTCGATGGCTGTCTCTCTGTCAAATAAATAAATAAAATCTTTAAAAAAAAAAACAATGGAGATGGATTAATACATATGTAATATTTCTATGAAAACTAAAAGATTTCACACTGTGCTGTGTGAAAGGTTTTACAGAATGTAAAATAAATCATCACACAGCATACTGTAGTAGAGGCCATTTGACTTGTATCCACAATTCTAAATGCAGTAAATTCTGAAATTATAAACAAAAAGTTATACAAATGCTTTTGACTCATTTGGTAGCCAATTTGATGTGTATGGACATAAGGCTGTTTATAGTTTTTATATTTTTACTGTGAATATGTATGCATTTATATATTATGATGAAAAGATATTAATATGCTTGATGATTGGGTACCTGCCCTTTCTAAAATCTGAAAGAGTTTGAATTCTGAAATGGACGTTGCCCCAGTGGTTTCAAAGGACAGATTGCAGACCCATACAGGTACAATAAGGCAAAGGATCTGTATCAGATGGCCAGCATGCTATTCTTTATTTTTAATGACAGCTTTATGGAGACATTAGTGTCCTATTCTTATTGCTGGTATTTGTTCCAGCAAAGCAACACCAGCCATCATATTACATTACTGGTACTTGTTTCGACTGTACTGTTTTTGTTGTTTTGTTTGTATTATTTGTGAATACATTTTAGTTGTAAATGTGTTAGGAGCTGTGGACATTTGAAATTAATTTTGAATTTTATGTCTTTATATGTTTTCCATACTGTTATAATAAGATTATTTTACATCTACTGGAAGTTTCACAAGATTTTTTTCCTTTGCTTATTTAAAAGCAAGTATATTAGTCATAATTGAGAAACTTCGTTTAACATTAAACTTAATAACTAGAACAAGTATAACAAGATGATACTTTAGAGTGACTTTTAACCTTTTTAAGCTTTATATACTAACAAAATTACTCTGGGGAAAATGTAGCTATGTTCTGAAATATGGTTGTGATATTTTGCTATGTTTAGGGAAAAGAGTTTTTACTACTTGTAACATGCTATGAAAGTCTATCTAAATTTCTTTTCTCATAGAAAGCATGATGGAAAGCCCGGCCTCTTTACTATAAGAAATCTATATTCGTTTTGCATCAAGCAAATATCCAGGCTATCTTTGCTACTAACCGTTTGGTCACCTACCTGAAGCATGTATAGATTCTGGGAAATGAAAATTTCTCTAAATATATAGTAACTAATTATAAACAATTTATAGCTCTTAGTCAATAAGACTTATTTAAATAGTTAGGTTGCTTTAAAACTTCAAAGCTACAATCAGGGATGCAATTTTGAGATTTAGCATTTACCACAGAAGTTGTCTCCATTGTCCATGCCAAAAATAGATAATAAATATCTCACTCTTAAGCAACTAAAATGTAACATTTAAAATGCTCCACAGTGTGGGAAGATTTATGAGCAAGTAATTATAGCAAACTCTCATTGAGTTTGTTGGTTTTACTTTCTCAGTGCAGGTGTACCTAATATCATCCAAGGCAATGATCATAGAACAACGTCATTCACTGTCTTTGATCTGAGGAAGAACACGAGGTTTTGAGAGGCCTCACGTGTGAGGTAGTATGTGATCACCTGGCGAGTAGTGTCAGAGGAGGCCCCCTCATTTTGAGTCCAGTGTAACAATTTTGTTATCGTTTGGAATGCTATACTCTAAATCTAAGGAAGAAGTGATAGTATCTGCCCCCAGAGAGTGCACAAATCGATGGTCTCAAGAGTGCCGAGGCCGTTGTGGGGTCTGGGGACAAAGAGTGTGACTCAGCCAGAACCCCTTCAACAGGCCTGGCTTCAAAGCTGAGTCCTGGAAAATTAGATTGCAGGGTGCTGTGTGTCCATGGCCTCGTCCCACCAGGCAGAAAGCCTGAACCAAATTGAAATAGGGAAGTTTCTCTATGGGGGCTTCCTGCCAGTCTTAAAGTGAGTACTTTATGTTTTATCCCTGCTAATCCTTACTAAAGAGATAAGTGCTAAAATGTCATACTACATAGAAGAGTTTGAGGTAAAGCTTCTCAGGTTCATTATTTTAATAAGGGACTCCAGAAGACCTTCCTCAATCTTAAAAAAGAATGTCAGGTTGTTTAGGGCAGCAAATGTCAGTCTAACACCCTCCCAAACCAAACCACGTGGGCCGCTAACTACTTGCGAGGCCAAATGGAGCCTTACATCTTATCCATGCAGAGATTATCTTGACCTTTCAGAGTCACCTTTCTCATAAATCTCTAACTGCAAAGGGCATGATTGTGCAGCCATGCCTATCCAGCCCTGTTTAAACAGCCCTTTGGTTTATCAAGCCCATTTTGCTTTGCAAGCTGGCTTGTACACAGAGACCTCCCCAGTCATCCCATCGGATGCTGTGCTTATCATCTTCAAATGAGAAGCATGAAGGGGAGCAAGAGAGATTCCAACTCAGCAGATTATTCTTACACAATGAGCATCTCATCCCCGCTTTTCATCTCTCAGGTCAGGTCTGTCCCTTTATAATACAAACATTTGAGGCATCTCTCTGGATTACAGCAGTTTTCTTAATTGTAAATCAAACCAAATTCTAGTCAGTTAAGGTACCGGACATTACTCTTCGCATTTGGTATTATATTTTCCCCCAATAATTGTAAGTATTACTCAAAATAAATATTAACTTTCAATCAGCCTAGTGACCTAACAAAATACCAACATGTAAAATTAAGTTTACATCTTGAGAAAAAAAAATTCTGTATTTGAATATTCTTAAAAAAAATAAACCCTAAAAAATTTGCAATAAAACAAAAGGTAATTTTCCATGGTTAGAAAGGACAAGCAAGGGATATGACCTGCAATGCCTCTTCTTATAATAAGGCAGAGAATAAGCACTCACCTCCGAAAGAATGTGCCCCAAATACCTTGGTAATGGATATAATAAAACTATGATTCTATTTTTGCTAAGCTGTTATAGTAGTGATCATTGTATTGTTCAGTCATTCATATATTTCATGCCTTTCTGAAATAATAAATAAATAAATCAAACATTGTTGTTTGATTTATCAAAGTCTCTTCCATACTTATGGGTAGAAAAAAAGCAATTAGCAAAGTAAGTTGTCCAAAATAAGTTGTCCAGTATCCTATGCTCAGATGAGAATTAAAAAAAACAAATAGGTTTTAAAGTTTAGGTTCATTTTGTCCATTGACATCAATCTGTCATAAATAAAGAAATCAAGCCTGTTATTTGAAATCAAAATGAAAGTTCTGCTTGTGAATTAGGAACATATCGAGGAACTTACCAAATTTCAGTTGTCTGAAGCCTGCCACCATTACCCATCATGGTCACTCCAAATTTCTTTACAATTTTAATTTTTCCTCTGACTTTAATTGTAGTGAAGCAATATCAGAAACATTCCATGACTCTCACTGTGCACAGCCAGCAAAAATAATTCCACCATTTTTCAAAATCTCTGTAAGTTTCACCCTCTCCTTTCTCTATAAGATATATCACCCAGGTCTCTTGACATCCTGAGATCATTTTTACATAAGGATCTTAGAGATTTCTCCACCTGCTCCTCAGTGCCCACAGGGGTACTCTGCTTGAGGCTGTGCTCTCTGCTTTCTACCCCAAACCAAGCATTCTTCTCACTCTTTGGTGCCATTCTTTTAAAAGAGGTTCTCCAATGTCATCTTTGATGGTGACCTGGTTGTCTCTTCTCCCAGCAGGACTTCTTTCTCTCATCCAAGTCATTCATTGCTCTTCCAGGATACATGATATTCAAGAGGAGACTTACTTTCTACAGCAACACATGAAGTTCTTGTAATTAAATTTTTTTAAATTGAGTTGCTTAAATAAAACTTGAGTTACATTGACTTGAATGCAATGGATTGGCCTATAATGGCAGGACTGAAATAGCATACATACCTTGGTGCCAGACCCCTCCTCTTTGAAGCCTTTCCTGTTTAGACTCTTAGAGTGAGCCCAAGTTTGTTTTTTGGGGGTGATAGTTCCTTCCATGTTTTGGGTTTACTTATACCCATTTTTATTAAAAAATCTCTTATGAAATAGTACATCATCCTGAAGAGTGGGAACTTCGTCTTAATCATTCCCTGTAGGCACTTGGTAAATTTGTGTGTGTGAGTGTGTGTGTGTGTGTGTGTGTGTCTGATAACCAACTTATACCATTTCTAAGTGATGAACAGTGACAGTGAACCATAAATAATGTAAGCAAGTTAGCACTGTCAGAGGCCAAGAGTTCAGTTTTAACTTAGAAAGACCTTCCTGGCTTTGAGCTATGATGTCTACAACACAAGCCAGGAAAGGTCACAGAGTTGCATTATCTGAATACTTCCAAGAGAATAGCCTGGAGTATGTGTGATCTGAACCATAGCCAATGAAGGTAGGGAACTACTACATGAAATGACAGAACCTCTTCGTGAGGTTCATATATATATCTTTTTCATTCACAGAGAGCATCTTTAACTTTTTCATAAAGAATTATTTAAAAATTATTATCACTATTTCATGAATAAGAAATCATTGTCTATATGTAAATCTTCACTTTTTCACAGTTCTATTTGCTAACCTTTCTGGAGAAAAAGTGTTTTCTCTCTGTGATTAAATGCTCTATCACCTTGTACTTGTCTTGGCTAGGGTTCCTCATTAAACGACAACCTCTGTTGCCATTATAATATATGTGGACTTTGGGGAAGTTTTACACATGTTGCGTATGTGTCCACTATGTGCAGGGTGAGCTGAGCAGGGGCAGTTTATCTGCCAACATCCCTGAACTTGCTTCCCATTTGTTTCACTGCACCAAGGACAAGAAGCCCTACAGGTTTCTGTGCTGCAGCCGATAATGTCAGACCCTAGGGAGATGAAAGCATCTCCAAGCTGCTCACTGAAACAGAGTAAAACAGAACTTTCATGTTGACACAGCAGAGGAACAAGAAGGGCATTACTGCCTTGGAAATGTGACCACACTAGTTCATCCCACACACTTCCATCCACCAAGAAATACTGCATCTCCCTGTACAGGAAGTACAGTTGAACGAACCCACACTTCCACTGAGGTTGTCTATTCCCCAATTGGGGATAAAGAGTGGTGGAAGCCCACAAAGGAGCCAAGTGACCAGCTGAGTATGAGCCTAGTTCACTTAAGTGGTGAGTTTCAAACTAGGGAGGCAGTGAAGTTCCCCTCTGCCCTATTCCCTCTCATCACAAATAAGAAATGCCTCGGCTCTCTGCTTGAATAATTTATATGCTTCTTAAGGACTCACATAACCCTCATAAGCCTCATAAATGACCCCAGGAAAAAATCTGACATATTTTTTTCTTCATGCTATGGCTAGATTTCACTAATAAATAGAATTGTTCTATTACCCAACCAGTCCAAGTATAGGTGTTCCAACATAAAATTCATTACCTTGCCATACATAAAAATCTCATAAACTTGAATGAAAACTTAACTTTGATTTTAGTAGAACTGAAAATAATAATTTGGTAAGATCATACTCATAGAAAGTCTGTTTGTTTCTCCAGTGATAGCAAGGGATGCTTATCAAGGGATGTCAGTCCCACTTTCACACCCTGAAATCACTCTCCTCTTTTCCATTCGTAAATGGGTGTATTCTGACCCTCAGTTCCTAGGCCATAAATGAAGCAGCATGATCTCTCCAGGTGCTACGTTCAGAGTCCGCCCACAACAAATGCCTGAAGCAGCAAAATACTTCAGTTTCTTCTTTTGTTGTCAATTAACCAAGCTTCCGCCCTGGCTTCCTAAGGCCCTAGGTGCAGTGCCTTACCTTGTCTGTCGTACTTTGGTTACTGAAATGACTTTGAGACACTGGCAGGAACCCAGACCTGGGGATCAGACGACTTGGTGGTGTCATTAACTGCTTTGTCATATATTAGACGTGCCCTTAACCTTTGTGAATTGGGAATAATAATACCCACTTTACAGGGGCATGACAAAGATTTACAATATTTACATGGAAACACACTTGAAAGCTTGAAGTACAAAATAAATATAATTATTTAAATACCTTGAAATAACTTATGTTAAATGGCTGGCTCAAGAGATAGATACTCCTTTACTAAAAAAGTTATTTTTCAATGCATGTTACATTCATCTTTCCCCCTTTGCTACTGCCAGCTATTGTTGAGGGGCCCACGGTTTTCCAAAAATCACACACATAAACGCACACACACACACATCACTTGAAAGGTCTCTCTTGCTTCTTTGATTTGTGAAGTTCTTCTTTCCAGAGAAAAATTATTGCAGCCCAAATTATAGATAATGAATATTCCCAGGGCAGGGTTGCTTAACAACTGAATTTCTTCCCTCTAACATATAAATAATTAAAAACAGATGCCTTATGAGGATCAGTTCTCAAAAGAAAAAAAGGCCTAAAGGGAGAAGGGGTGCAGACGAGGCCCCAGGCGAGAAAGTAAAAACCATGCTCCCATTCTTGATAATTTTATGAAAGTCTAGCCCTCCCTTCTAAAAAATGTTTCTGACTTTTGTTCTGGTCTGCTCTCAATCTCGATTCCACTTGGTGCTGGTGGATAATCTGAGTCAGCACCAAGTAAATCAATGAAAAGGGCTGGAGAAGAGACTATCCAATGAGTGGCATGCTTTAGAGATGATATCAGAATGCTTTTTGTGAAAAATGACCCAAATCAGTGCAGGCACATTTACCTTGGTTATGTATTACAGCATAGGGACTTGTCTCAATATTCCTTGGAACGAAAGGGCATGGCATCCTAGCGGAAAAATCATAGATTAGGCAAACTTGGAATCATAGCTCAGCCACTTAGGAGCTCTTTGACCTTGGGCAGGTGATTTAGTACGGTTAGGCTCTGTCTCTCCAATTGCAAAATGGAAATAGCCATGCCTATGTGGAAAGAACCTGACACTGGTAATATAAATATATTAAGGTTTTTTTTTTTCATTTATTTAATGGGGAACTTGCAGAAAATTTTAGAAAACAAGTCTTTTAGATAAAATTGTGCTGCCTTAATAAGAATTAGACAATTCCACTCTGTGGAGGAAAAAAATGAAGTATTTTATATTGATAATAGGTTTTGTAGTTTATAAAATAAAATTCCTATAACTCTTTCTCATCTAAGTTAATATAACCCTGTGAGGGAAGGAACAGATTATATTCTTTCATTTTTACAGAAGTAACTGAAATTAGGTTAAGTGCCTTGGCCAAAATTTCAGGAAAACTTGTATGAATGAGGAAGGTAGGTCTAAAACCCAAAGCTCAAGGCTTTTCACCCAAGATCCCCATTCTTTTTGCCATTCGAGGCAGACTTACAGAGAAGTTTCCAGAGCAGCAAACTTTGCAACTTCTTCAGTTTCCTTAAAATATGACTCCCCCTGCTCTCTTCCCTACCTATGGAATTACATATGTTGATATAATTTTATGTGGCCTCCCTTAAGTGAGGGAGCATGAGGACAGAAATTGCAGAAATAGCAGGGAAAGATAAAATGGGAGAGTGGTTGTTTGCTGCACTAAGAAACAGATTCCATTAAGAAATAGGTTTCATTCCAAGTAGTTCCCTGACTCCCTAAATCTTGGTAAGTTAGAATTGGAAGACATTTCATCTCCTTCCTTCTCACTATCCCCAAGCCCACAATTTCACAGAATGAGAAAATGAAAGCGGGAGCGATTACATAATTCAAGTAAAGTTGCAAAGAAGTTAACGGAACAGCAATTTTTCTTGTCTTTCACCGCAAAAACTCCTAATCAATCCTTAACCTCAAATAGCGTTAGATTAGAAAGCTTAACAAACTGTTAGTAAAGTTACAGGGAAAATTCCATGATAGAATTTAAATTCTTCATATCAATTAAGAAAAAAAAAAGTTACTTGGAGTGCAGCCATGATCTCTCTTTATGCCAAAAAAAAAATAGATGCTGCTGTTAGAAAAATGCACTTTTGCCAAATGCAGACCTCCTTCAAAACTGATGGGTTCAGTTTTAAAATCAAACCCAAGTTATGTGGTTCTCAAAGTTGCTTATGCATGGCGAAACCCCATTTTCTGCAAGTGAGTCAGCTTCTGAAAGATTGTTCACTATGTTTCAAGCGCTGCAAACATAGTTGTTTGGTTTAAATTAATTTTACAGTTCTATGGCTAACTGAGAAAGTCCATTGTAAAATATTTCTGTGAGCTAGGTTTGGAATTTTTTAACTAAAGTAGTGATTTGGTTTGTTTAAAGTTTGTGTACGTGTTCTGTGTATTTATTTATTTTTGTATAATTATTTCTCATGGCTCTACTCACATAAGCATAATCTCCTTCATTCCAAGATACAATACTATATTCCCAATTATTTCACAAATAAATGCTATTGTTTAAAAAAGACAAAAGAATGCATTTGTAAAGGCCACCGAGATGTAGTCAGTGTCATTACTTGCAGAAGAAAAAGATACTAGTGGCCAGAACCTGAAATTTTATTCCCTGGGAAAGTCAGTCTCTTGGGTGCCAGCTGTAGCACCTGGTGCTGGGAGAAATTCTGGCCCAAAATGACTATAATGTGCAGGAAGCATGGCTCTAGGCAAGACCTGTCTGTCCAGAATGTCACTGAGCACGAGGAGATCCAACAGAGGTTAAGAGGGTCACTCCACAGGCAGCATAGGACGACAGTGTCAGGAATTCCAGGCAGGTAGGTGGGCAGTCGGTCCCAGGAAAATCTGTCTACAAATAGCAGAGATCCAGACAACAGACAGAGGTAGAATTTCACCATGGGAGACTATCTAGCAGAGTAGAAACCAAAGCAAGTTACAAAGGCTGGGATTCAGACAAGAAAGCAAGGGTAGAGTAAATATGGAAGGAAGCCAGTGTTGACGAATCAGGCAGAAAGCCAGTTATTCTACTGATCTTCAAGGTCAGGAGCAAACTAGCAGCAGGTGTGATTTGATCCTGTGTCCCCAAATAGAAGGCTTTACACGGTCTAAAGCCTCCCACGCACGGTTGGATTCCAGCTCTGGTTTCTGGACTAAGCCTGCCTGCCAAGTGACTTAGCTGGAGAGGAGGAGGCTGGGCTGGACCATGCAGAGGCAGTGCCTGGTATAAGCACTACGTTGTGCCAATAACTGAAAAATCAAGGAAGTGGGAGACTCAAATGCCCAACACTTCCACTGGTGTTTGGTATCGCATGCTCAGGACAGCTCATATGTTATTTACCATTCTTATCTACCTAAGCATTTAACATTATACCTGACAAAATATTTGATCATGAGAAGAGACAAGAGTTAATGTTTTACTTTTGTAAACCAAGCCTAGGAATACGATCTAGAGGAAAGAACGTGGAACTTAGTCTCCAGAGGGCAGGCTTCAGGTCACGGACCTGCTGGTCCTGGCTACAGTATCACAGCTACCACCCAGATTGGTTTTTGTCATGTGCACACTGGCAGGATGAGTTTACAGGTTCATTTCAGCTCTAGCTTTCCATAGTTTTCTTCCAAAATTCTAAGGGATGAGCACCACTAAAGTATCCAGGGGTTTTTCTTCTAGACAGTGCACATGGCATTCATACACTGAACATGAAGGCTTAAATAAAAAACACAAAAAAAGTACTCTGCCCTCAGTAGATTCTGAAAGTCATTTCAATCTAATAAGTAAATAGCTTACATTTCAAGTGCATTCATACAACTGTATTAAGGAACCATAATAAAGGAACATTACAGTTCTATTAAGCCAGTTCTCTAACATGTATATGATTGAGTTTTTGTTCCTCTATTTTTGTTTTACAAAGAGAAGAAATTAAGACTTAAAAAAAACCCCAAAAAACTATGCTACAGTTACAAAAAGACCATGAAAGCTCTGAAATAATAAGTTGAGACAGGCTCTTCTGTCAACTTGAAGAATGACTAATGAAAAGTCAGAACTACAGCCCATGCTCTCTCAAGCAGCCACACTTGTACTAAACATTCACTTTTATTAATATTTAGTTATGTAGTTTGTAATATCCAATAAAAAATATAAATATTCATGCCACAGAGATTAAAAAAATACACCTGTCTTTTGAGACTCGTTCAATGGGTAGTCACTGAATTATATAATTAAAGATTATTAAATACCAATATTTAAGAATAATTTCAAATTCTTAAAAGCGTTTACCTGCTTAAGAGTGAGAACTTCATGATAATTTGAATAAATGAAAAATTATGATTCACAAATATGCTTATTCTGCTCTTTTTATAACATATTCATAATTTATATAACAACCCATCTTCACAGGCATTTGTTCCCAGTGAATATATAGAGCAGTGTACTTGCATATGTATTAAACTAGGATACAAATATCTCTCTACATTTTCCTTAAATAGTTGAAACATAGAAGTTGCCTGCCAAATAAATAGCAATATTTTTATAAAAGAGTCAAGTAATCCTATTAAGCATGATCACGTGTCAAATAGTTCTTCCAAAGTGGGACCCAGAATAATTTTGCTAATCTTAATTTAGATTTATGCAATGCAAACAAAAAAAAAAATAAAAGGTAACAGAAATATTTTATCTCTCTAATGGGCTGAAGTAAATAATCTCATTTACAGATATATTAAAGTAATAAATATTTTACAACATTTCTGAAACCAAATAGTCAATAAATGAAATTTTGGCAAATTCCCAAGCAACGTAATTGTATAGCTTTGCTACTTTCTAAGGTATTTCAGCTGAAACCTTTGCACCAAGTTTTTCCTGCATTTAACTACATTATTAACAGTGCCTTCATGAAACTGAAATTTTCATTCATTCTGGGATCTATTTCTTCAGGAAATGTTTATTTAGGTCCCCTTTTTCAAGGATGGGAGACTTCATATTGACTCAATAAAGAGGAATGAGCTATTATTCCTACCCATGAGGGTCTCTCACCTATCATGGCTGGATGCCAGAATTCCTCTATCTTCCATAGCAATAGTCCTTTGATCATTCTGTATATGATACTATTTAAGATACTTAATTTATGTAATGTTCCCCCTACCATTTCATAGCATTTCTTGAAGGGATTAGTTTCAGGGTATATTGAGATCTAATCTGAAAATTTTTAGGCTATATTTATATTTTCTTGACAGTTATTTTCAGAACAGTAAGTGATGGCCTATTTTTAAATTATAGCCGTACTTTTTCCGTATGTACAATATCTGAGAAAAACTATAAACATACTTTAAGAAGCCAAAAAAAGATATTTTTTAAAAAAAGATAAGCATCTTTTATGCTATTTGAGCTCCATTTACATTTGATTCTCTTTACAATAATTTTCTTTTTTTTATTATGTTCAGTTAGCCATTGTATAGTACATCATTAGTTTTTGATGTAGTGTTACAGTAATTTTCATTAAAATCCTTAAAAATTATATTTCTCTTACTACTTTCTCATTAGAATTCTTTCTTTTACATATTTCTCATATATTTTAAAATTTTCTTCTTATTTCTATTCTACCTAAGCTCTAACTTCATTCTCTGATCCACAGAATACGTAAAACATTGAATCTGCTCATCATGCAACCCAATAAAATAATTGTTCTTTTTGAACAAAGAAAAGATGCTTATTAAAATGCCACTTATTTGCTTCGTTATACTTTTTCTGTTATTTACCTAACTAGAAATGGAAATTATACAAAGTATTTATCTTAACATCTTAAAAGTTTTAGAATAATGACTCATTATTTCATACATGTATTTGTATTATCCAAACCATTCTTTTTTATTTTTTGAATTTGAAAATTATTTGAGGTAGATCAGGCCCTATTGTAGCTAGTGAATAAAATAGTAAAAGATATCCTATAAAGCTTTTATTTTAGAGAAAAGAGATTAGCAATAACAATAAATAAGCAATAAATAAATAAGGAGTTCATTGCCATTAAACCAGCCTTACAAGAAATATTAAAGGCACTTTCTAAAACTGAAAAGAAAAAGTGCTAATTTGTAATAAGAAAATATATAAAGAATAAATCTCACTGAAAAGGTAAATATGTAGTAAAGGTAGTGGATTAATCACTTAAAATGTAAGTGTGAAGGTTAAAAAACATAAGTAGTAAAAGAACTATGATTATGGGGGCACCTGGGTAGCTCAGTCAGTTAAGCATCTGCCTTTAGCTCAGGTCATGATCTCAGGGTCCTGGGATCAAGCCCAATGTAGAGCTCCCTGCTCAGTGGGAAGTCTGCTTGTCCCTCTCCCTTTACCTTCCCCACCCCTGCTCCTATTCTCTCTCTCTCTCAAATAAATAAGTAAAATCTTAAAAAAAAAAAACCTATGATTACAATATTAGTTATGGAACATACAAATAAAATATGACATCAAAAGCATAAAATGGGGTGAGAATAAAAATGTTGAGCTTTAGAATGGGATCAAAATTAAGTTGCTATTAAGTTGCTATTTACATGTAAACCTTATGGCTAGCACAAAGCAAAAGCCTATAGCAAGTACACAAAAGATAAAGAGAAAAGAATATAAATATACCACTAAAGAAAGTCACAAACCATAAAGCAAAAGAGCAAGAGAAAAAGAAACGAATAGACAAGAACTTAAAAAACAGCCAGTAAGCATTTAACAAAATAGCAATAAGTACACATCTATCAATATTTACTTAAAAAGTACATGGACTAAATTCTCCAATCAAAAGACAAAGTAGCTGAATAGATAAAAAATACGACCTATCTATATGCTGCCTAAAAAAGACACACTTTGGTTGTAAAGACACATACATTCTGAAAGTGAAGGACAGAAATATTCATTCCATTCAAATGGAAACCGAAGAAAGCTGGATTAACTATACTAATATCAGACAAAATAGATTTTAAAACAAAGGCTATAGTAAGAGATGAAAGTGGGTATAATGATAAAGGAGTCATGCCAGCATAAGGATATAACATAAATAATAATATATAAATATATAAATATTTATGCATCCAACAAAGAAGCACCTAAATATATAAGAAAATATTAATAGACCTAAAGGGAGAAATAGCAATATAGTAATACTAGAAGATTTTAACACCCCATTTACGTCAATGGATAGATCATTGAGACAGAAAATCAATAAGGAAACATTGGCCTTAAATGACACATTAGGCCAGCTGTATTTAACAGGTATGTACAGAACATTCCATCCAAAAAGAATACAATACACATTCTCTCAAGTGCACATGGAACATTTTCTAGGATAGATCCTATGTTAAGTCATAAAATCAGTCTTAGTAAATTTAAGAGGATTGAAAAAATATCAAGTACATTTTCTCACCACAAAGCTAGAAAATAATTACCTGGAGAAAACTATAGAATTCATTGCAGAGGATAAACAACATGCTACTAAAACAAATATGCAGAGGATAAACACCGTGTTACTAAAACAAACAAAACCAAAACCAATAGATCAAAGAAGAAATCAAAAGAAAAATTTAAAAATACCTTGAGAAAACAAAAATGGAAATATAACATGGCAAAATTTGTGGATGCATCAAAAGCAGTTCTGAGAAGGAGGTTCATAGCAATAAATGCTGACCTCAAGAAACAAGAGAAGTCTCAAAGAAACAACCTAACTTTACACCTCAAGGACCTAGAAAAAGAACAAGTAAAGCCCAAAGTTAGTAGAAGGAAGGAAATAACAAAGATTAGAGCAGAAGTAAATGAAATAGAGACTAAAACATAATAGAGAAGAACGATGAAACTAAGAGCTGGTTCTTTGGAAAAATAAACAAAATTTAGCTAGACTCACCAAGAAAAAAGGAGAGAAGGCTCAAATAAATGAAACCAGAAATGAAAGACCAGGTGTTACAACTGATAACACTGAAATACAAAGAATCAAAGACACTACTATGAAAAATTATATGCCAACAAATTGGACAGCCTAAAAAAAATGGACAAATTCCTAGAAACTCAAGATATTCCAAGATTGAATCAGGAAGAAATAGAAAATCTGAACAGAACAATTACTAGTAAGGAGATTAAATCAGTAATCAAAAACCTCCCAAAAAACAAACAAAAAAATCCAGGACCAGGTGGTTTCACTGATGAATTCTACCAAGTATTCAAAGGAGAACTAATACCAGTCCTCAAATTCTTCCAAAAAAATTGAAGAGGGAACTCTTCCAAACTCATTTTAGGAGGCCAGCACTATCTTGACACCAAAACCATAAGAGGATACCACAGGAAAACAAAATTGGGCCAATATCCTTAATGAACATAAGTGCAACAATCCTTAGCAAAATATTAGCAAACAGAATTCAACAATACATTAAAAGTATCACAGACCATGATTTTAGGAAAGAGAGGATAGCTCAACATCCACAAATCAATCAACGTGATATTCCACATTAACAAAATGAAGAGTAAAATTCATATGATCATCTCAATAGATGCAGATAAAGCATTTGACAAAATCTAACACCCATTTATGATAAAAACTTTCAACAAAGTGGGTATAGATGGTATGTAAATCAACATAATAAAGGTCATATATAACAAGCCCATAGCTAACATCATACTTAATGGTGAAAAGCTGAAAGCCTTTACTCTAAGATCCAAAACAAGAATCTCCACTCTCATGATTCCTATTCAACATAGTATTGGAAGGCCTAGCCAGAGCAATTATCCAAGAAAAAGAAATAAAGGCATCTAAATTGGAAATGAAGAAATAAAACTGTCACTATTTGCAGAGGATATGATATATGTATAGAAAATCCTAAAAACTCCATCAAAAAACTATTGAAACAAACAAGTTCAATCAAGTTGCAGTATACAAAATCAATACACAAAGATATGTTCCATACACACTGATAACAAACTACCAGAAATAGAAATAAAGAAAACCATCTTATTTATAATTGCATCAAAAAGAATAAAATACCAGGAATAAATTTAACTAAGAAGGCGAAAGATGTGCATATTGCAAACTGGAAAACATTCATGAAAGAAATTGAAGACACAAATGGAAAGATATTCCATGTTCATGGATTAAAAGATCCAGTACTGTTAAAATGTCCTTACTGTGCAAAGCAATCTATGGATTCAATGCAATCCCTATCAGAATTTCAACAGCATTTTTCAAAGACATAGAGCAAATAATCCTAAAATCTGTATGGAACCACAAAATACCCTGAATAGCCAAAGCCATCTTGAGAAAGAAGAACAAAGTTGAGGCATCATAGTCTCTGATGTCAAACTATATTACAAAGCTGTAATAATTAAAACAGAATGATAATGTAATAAGAACAGACACAAAGATCAATGGAACAGAATAAGGAGCTCAGGAATATATGACCATGAATATGTGGTCAATTAATTTACAACAGAGGAGCCAAGAACATACAATGGGGAGAGGACAGTCTCTTCAATAAATTGTTCTGGGAAAATTGGAAAGCCACATGCCAAATAATGAGACTCAACCACCATCTTACACCATATACAAAAATTAACTCAAAATGAATTAAAGACTTGAATGTAAGACCTGAAACCATAAAACTCCTAGAAGAAAACAGGCAATGGATTCCTTGGCATAGATCTTGATGATGATTTGTAAATCTGATACCAAAAGCAAAAGTAACAAAAGTAAAAATAAATAAGTGGGATTACATCATAGTAAAAAGCTTCTGCACAACAAAGAAAACCATCAACAAAATAAAAAGTCAGCCTATGAATAAGAGATAATATTGGCAAATTGTATATCCGATTAGGGGCTAATATCCAAAATATATAAAAAAAAACTCCTACAACTCAACAACAAGTAAAGAAATAATCCAATTAAAATAAGCAGAAGATCTGAATAGAAATTTTTCCAAAGAAGATACACATATGACTAACAGGTACATAAAAATATGCTACACATGATTAATCATCAGAGAAATGCAAATCAAAACCACAATGAGATATCACCTACACATGCCAGAACGGCTATTATCAAAAAGACAGGAAATCACAATGTTGATGGGGTATGGAGAAAAGTATACTCTTCTGCATGCACTGTTGGCGAGAAGGTTAATTGGTGCAGCCACTATGGAAATCAGCAGAGAATTTCCTCAAAAAATTGGCTACCCTATAATCCAGTAATTCCACTTCTGTGTATTTATCCAAAGAAAATTAAAACACCAACATGAAAAGATATGTGCACCTCATGTTCAGCAGCATTATTTACAATGGAACATGGAAACAAGCTAAGTGTCCGTTGATGGATGGATGAATAAAGAAATTGTGGAATATATATAAAATGGAATATTATTCAGCCATAAAAAAGAATAAAATCTTTCCACTTATGACAACATGGATGGACCTCAGGGGCATTATGCTAAGTAAAATAAGTGAGACAAAGAAAGTCAAATACTGTCTGATCTCTCTTGTATGTGGAATCTGAAAAAAAAAGGCTCACAGATATTAATAAATAAAAATATGAAAAGAAATAAAAAGAATTTGTATTACACATGTATGACATAACTTCATTGAAGGGAATAGGAGTAAAATTTACTTAAGTAACTTAAGAAATTAGTGGACACTATAAGAATAAGGAGTAAAGGAAGGATACATAAGCACTGTACTATAGTTTAAAAAGTTGTTTTCCACGGAAGTATAGGCTAACAATTCTTATACCACTATACATGTATACTGGGATTGAGTCAAGAAGCAAATAGATAATGGACACTGGTAAAAAAGAATAGATAAAATTTTAAATGAAATAAAGGGCGCCTGGGTGGCTCAGTCAGTTAAGTGTCTGCCTCTGGCTCAGGTCATGGTCCCAGGGGCCTGGGATCCAACCCTGCGTCTGGCTCCCTGTTCAGCTCTCCCTCTTCTCCTCAATTGTGCTCTCTCTCGCTATCTCTGTCTCTCTCAAATAAATAAATAAAATCTTTAAAAAAAAAGTGGCACCATTGACAAGTCATCAGTAAACTATACCTTTGGAATGCCTGAGCCCTTGCTTCCTCCTCCAGCTGACCAAATCCTGCTCATCTTTTGGGATGAGGCTCCCCAAAGCCTATTTGAAAAATAATGGCACTTCTGATACTTACCCACCTGTTAGAATTGTTTCACTTCCCCTTTGGGTACCCTTGTGTTCTGTGCACAATTCTCTTAGAGGTACTGAAACAAAAATATTACACTTTGGTGTATACAGATGTGATCTCTCCCTGACCCTCACCTTTGCTCACCAGAATGAAAGCCCCACAAAGGCAATTACTCTGTTTTATTTGTCTTTACAGCTTCAAGCAAAGTATCTGGTCTTTATTAGATATTTAATAAGTGTCTACTTAAATGAATAATGAATTAATGTTGTTTACATAACATTGTAAATTATTTTTTCTTCCTTGTACTTAATGAACATATTTTTAAGCCAACCAGTTCAATTTAGGCAGGTAGCTTGTATCAGTAGGGTAGGCCCTATGGAACTGAGTTTGAGAGGAAACCTCATTCTAATCTTGTTATAAATAAATGAACTGCAAATGATGATGAAGTCTTTATTGAGCACCTGCAAGTCCCCAAATATTATGATCTGCCTAAATAAAATTGGACTAGAACAAAGTAACCATGCTTTGTACAAAAATAGATTTAGAAAAGACATTAAATCCAGGTAAGTGTCTTAGCTATGAGGCTGGTGAACTACAGGAAATATGATGGAAAGGAAAAACACAAAATGACAGATAAAAGGTGCTTGTTTCAGAGGATAGTTTTGGTGCTAGTAGACTCCCCAGAAGGCAGTGACCTCTTGGAGTGAATCCTTTCAAAGACTTTGAGGTCTCCACTCGGAGCATTAAAATGGCAGGACGTGGTTCCCAGAAAAATGAAAATGATTTGTAAATGTCTTAAAGCAATAAATGATAAGCTAATATTTAAGTATTTAATACCCAGCACTTTTATAATCATTATTTTATTTAGCCCCACAAAAACCCTTTATTATCCCAAGCTTTATAAATGAGGAAACAAAGGTACAAAAGGCTCAGTAATTTGGCCAAGGTCACATACCTCAGAATAAAGAAGCTAGTATTTGAATCTGATGTCAGGACATTATTCCAAACCACTCTCCTGTTCCCAAACCTAAAAGATAACAGGAAAACTCTTCAGATGATGAAATTTTGTAAATACAGTTTTACACCCCTTGTAATGATCTTGGGAGACCAAGCACTGACTTCCAATTTGCAATGCCCCAGTATGTTTAAAGCCATGTAAGTAAATCTACACTGTAGAGCATCAGGATAACTAAACCACCATTCCACAGGTGTATTTAATGGAACATGTTGAGATCTCATACAGCAACGTAACACTGACTTTTTCCTTTCCCATCTTATTTTGCCATTCAGTAAAAATTGTCATCCTTTGGTGCTTCTTATCAAGATAGTTTTGTATGCTACTAATTTTTCCTAACATTTATACGTAAAGCATATTATATCTTAGTGTAGGGGGTTATACTAAATAATGAAAATCTATTTAAATAGCCTATGTTGTCTAACTTATGTAAATGAAAACATTTCCTAGGGCTAGTGAGTTTTTGGTCTTTTTCAAACAAAGTAACTTATTTGCATATGTTACTTAAACAACTGATGATCAGGAAAGAAATCTGTTACTCTAGTTGAAGCATTGTGTAGGAAAAAAGTACCATGGCAACTGAAGGAGGCTGAAAATCATTACTCATTCCTAGGGGCAATATTTAGATATGGGTAGCAGGAATTATGCCAGCCTAGCAGATGGGCATATTGAAGCCCTTACTTATTGGTATGAAATATTAATAGTGAGGGCATTATTCCAGGCTGAGAACATAAAAACAAATTACTTTGGAGGTTAAGGGGATATGCCATCGCTAATCCATCGCTGAGCTGAATTAGCCTTCAGAAATAAAAAATGGCTCCGAATTACACGTCTAACTTAATACTGAAGTTATTTTAACCAGGTGGGGTTTGGAGAAAATATAGAAAGCTATTATGAATTTTCTAAGCTTATGAAATTTCGGACAAAAAGTTTGATGCAAGAGATATATTGATCTAAGGAAGCTAAAAATGAACAGAATGGGAATCTACCCTTTAATGAACCTCAGAGTAGAATCATGCTGTAATTTTACAGATGCAAAAAATATTGTGTTGTACTTCCTTAATCCTAAACCAATAATCCTTCTCATCCTTAATGTTACAAAGAATTAGTGGTCAAGGTCACTCATAAAAATAATAAGGGAAATAACCTGTATAGATGTCTCTTTAAATTTACCACAAGAGGTCTTCCCAAGGTTTTCTAAGAAAGAAAAGCAAAACAGATCAATTGTATAGCAATTTTAGGGGTTAGTGAATTCTCTTTCACCTCTCTGGACCTCAATTTCCTTGGGAGTACGTGGCTTGCTTTATGCTGGCAGAGCTAAGAAAATTCATTGAGAAGAATTCTGTAAATATAACACTCTCAAGATCTGTGATAATGCTTTTAACTGGGACTTAGTACATATGGAATTTTTGCCTTGTTTCTCAACCTTGGTCATGTCATTTCTCTCTGGTTCATATCTGTAAATTAGGTAGAAAACATGCAGGTCTTAACCATGTTACCTGGAGATTCTGGAATGAGAGATTAAAAAAAAAAGGAAAGGTAGAAATGTAGATGGAAAAACAGGATCAAGGAAGCAACATATATGTGGTAATAATTGTTTTTAAATGAATTATATGTGGGGAGGATATAGAAGAGAAAAATACAAATGTTTTGAGTTTTGGAAGAATAATTTTGAATTTCACTAGTTTATTACTATTAAAGAATGAATGCCCAATGAAAGCTTTATTTTAGACACATTTTAAGCCTCTGATAAGAAAAGCTGTGAGTTTTATTGGACAAATTATGTCTTAAATAATCCCATGATAAATCATTGTAAATGCCAGGCACAAGAGAATCTTAAGGGAAAAAGAGGATTGGGAGTGAATTTTTTTGTGTAAATTAACAGATGATTAGATTCAGACACTGTCTATAACCATAAGAAGACAATGCCATGATGTCATTTCTTACTATTGAAAAGGATCCTACTTACAGAACTCTAATTATATGTTTTCATCCAACAGTCAACATGCTGGGTTAGTTTTTTCAGTCTGCACTTTATAAACTTTGAACTCAATTTTCACTTCATTTTTTTAAAGAATAATACGTATTCAGTTAAATCTGGAAATTTAAGGACATAAGGCAAGAAGTCATTGAATTGTTGCAAGGGCATTCTTTGATAGATTTCATCCTTGATATATTATCAGCTAGAAAAAGCATAATGGTGTTCTAGGCCATGCAAATAAAACCACCACTGAAGTAGGTCTGTGTGTGTGTGTGTGTGTGTGTGTGTGTGTGTGTTTGCATGCATGTGCATGCACACTCAAATTTCCATATTGTGTTAATCAAGAAACGGTACAAAATGGAGTAATTCACGTGTAAATGCCCACATACCTTAGAACTCTAATCAATTATTGCTTACTAACTAGTTCAGTCTATATATTTAGCACTTTCATGTTAGTCATTATATGATTCAGTGCTGAACACCATCTACAGGGACTTAGTATTACCTGAGTTCTCAGACGAAGGAAGCAAGTTTCCTCAGATAATATGCGGCAAAGATCAAACTCAAACCCTTGGCAATTGTCCCTGCCTGGGAAATGCTTATTACTGCACATTTAAACTCCGTGAATATGCCATCTTTCATTTAGTGGCGGTCACTTAAATTACAAGTGTCAAAAATAGTTATGTTATGGAAAGTGACCTTGTGTTTCTTAGTCAGATAAGTGACAGTTCGAAGAAAGACCAAACCTATCCTTATCCTCAAACGTTAGCAATAGCAGTAGGATTTACACAAGGGCAAGCATTATTCCCTACTGCCATAGTCATACCAGGCTATATGGCATAAGTGTGGGTACCCAACTTGAAGATGGATTCTAGAAGAGCTGAGTTCATGCTAGAACATTTAAGTCAGACTTTGCCCAGGAGCCATGAACAACAGCAACATAGAAAAGGAACAAAGAAAGGAACATAGACCCTCAAAAGCCAGTTGTAAGATCCCATTATGTTTGGGATTCCTAAGCAAGCTGCTTCTTTTTGGTAGAGGCTACCCTTCTCTGACCACCTGGCAACACTCTGAACTTCCTCAAAGCCCACCCTAGGTGAGCAGGGCCCACAGAGAGGCAAGTCTGCCTCCCATGTTCCAACACCTGAGCTGAGACTGACCTTTTCTCCTTGGGTAGCTAAAACCACCCCTTATTCTTTGCCTACATTGCAGTAACCTGAGCTCATCCCAAAGCCTCTGCTCAGCCAATGCAGAACACTACACCAGACATCCAGCCTCCATATAAGGGATATGCACAGTGTTCATAGAGCAGAAAATGGACACAGAGAGGGACCTATGTGTTCACTGCCAAACCCATATCCTTACAACTAAAGCCTGTCTCAATTACCCAGCTTTTAAATTATATACAAGCAGTATTTTAATACAATGTACCACATTATAAATCAATAATAAAATTCAATTAAGGTTTTGATTTAAAATTTTGTATATTGCATAACAAAGGCAAAGTTTTCATTTTTACTTAAGAATAAAACATTGCTTTAAAAAAATGAGATGTTGATTCTTTTCAGCAAAAATAACAACCAATACTGTTACTTCATAGGAAAAGCAACAGCCACAGCAAAAATATGAATAGATGAAAATAATGTGCTTAAAGGAGAAAGAAAAGGGAAGCATACACACTATATGTCATGAATTTTCTATTTAAATTAGATGTCTAATTGTTGTATTTTTAGAATATAAATAAAAATTACAGATCTGAGAGGAAATCCACTACTGAGCAAAAATTTTGGTGCTATGAAATCCAACAGTCAATGGAAATAATTTTTCCAGATTATAAAACAAAAAAAGCTATTTCAGTTCTTTATTTTAAGTATGAAACTAGCTGACTACCCCGGTTCCGTATAAGAATCATTCCATTTCAACAACTAACACCCTTGGAGAGACTAACATCCTGGAAAAAATGCCCTTATACTTAGTTATTTCAAGAAGGGTGAATCATGGAACGAGCCATTGTCTGGAAAGTCACCTTTAAAGAGTCTGATTACAACCCCTTTAGTCTTCTGCAACTCTGCAATATTTTTAAATCACAAGTATTTGTAGAAATAAAATTATTTTTATTTTGTGCAAATAGCTCAAGAGAACGTACTAGTTTTATCTGGTTTTTCTTCAGTTTTGGTGTTGGAAGTATGATCTAGACATTAAACCCACATGTTCCAAAAATAATCGAATTCTTGTTCATGCTTGATCCGTTTCACTAGTTGGCAAAGGCATAACACTTTTCACCTTGAATGCAGCAGGGACCCTTTTCTATGTAAAGGTTAAACAGTCAGCTGGGCCATGACACATTATTTTCTCTCCCTCTGTCCCCTTTTTAATTCTGATTGCTAGCCACCCAGCTACCCGCAGATTCCCAGCTGTCCTCAGCCTGGCTAAGTGGGCTCTTACCTTTCAGCCCCTGGCCTCTTCTCTCCCTTAATTCTTCTTGAAGCCAGAATGGTGAGCTACTTTTGCTCCTGTTCTGATGTGGTGGTTATAAGTTAGCTACTTCCTGAGTGGTAAAAAGAGCTTGTCAGCACAAGTATCTCTAAGACCAGAGTCTTACATTCACAAGAAACTTTGAAATAGTACAGAAATGCTTCAGAAATGTAAACTTCCAATCACAGAGGAAAAAGTTGGTTCCTTATTCATAAATTCTGCAGCAATGCAATTTGGCATTTACTTTTTTGCATTTTGAGAGCACCATGTTCCTGGATAGTTGCCACACGAGATTTATTCTTACAGTTGACATCCTCACTACTTTTTGGAGTTTACCCCCACAGAGAATCAACAGACAAACATATAGGTCAAGTTGATATGTCAGGGAACAAATATTTTAGAAAGCTAGAACTAATGGCTACAGTGGGTGTCCATTTCTAAAGATGAGTACAGCTTCTGCCCTGTTTTATTAACTAATACATTTCTGTGAGACAACTCTACATTGTAAATTGTGTTCCCATGATTCAGACAGAACTCCATCAATTAAATATCATTAGTGACAAAAGTACTTCAGCCACACATCCACACAGTCCTCCTGCCCACTGTCCACATAGACACAATGGTAGCTCAGCTACAGTGTCCATGCAGACACACTTATGGGGGCTACCTTTCCTCATCAATATAGGTATCATCATTTCTTGGGTCCCACATGTTGTCTTGAACATGTTTATGTTCAAACATAAAGCTTTAATTTTAAAGTGGTTGCAACAAAGGCTAATAATAACACTGACTAAAAAGAACCAGTTGGGTAAGTTGGAAATAATATTATAAAATGGTTATGGGTGTGTGGCTGCATGGTGTGAAGTCATAGAAATGGCAAACTAGGAGAGACATTAGCTTTCATTTTTTTATATCCTTGCTTTTAAACGTTCTAAAATAAAATAGCTTTGCAAATACTGACATTGGTACTAGGATTAATGGCAAATATTGAGAGCATTTTATGCAGTTTCTGGCATAAGTCAGCACCTTTATTACTAATTCTGCTGCTACTGATCACAACCAACTCTCACATTGATTTTTCTCTAAATAAT
The DNA here is from genome assembly GCF_002007445.2 of Ailuropoda melanoleuca. Lineage (NCBI taxonomy): Eukaryota > Metazoa > Chordata > Mammalia > Carnivora > Ursidae > Ailuropoda > Ailuropoda melanoleuca. The sequence goes on along the minus strand of NC_048219.1, from coordinate 132,117,054 downwards.
GCATTGGAATTCTTTGATATAGAGCTCTTTAAACATGGTCCTGTAATTGAGTTCTTTAGAAATTATTAGAGTCGGGTTCCTTAAATTCTCTGGCTTAGGTTCTTCAACTGTTAATTGAGGAGCCTAAAATTGATGAATTCTAAAACACTATGATTCTGTGATTTCTAAACCATTTGATATCAAAAGACTTTTAGACATTTGCCACCTGTAAGCCATCTATTCTTTTAGATGGGCACAACATTTTTAAGAAAAGACCCTATTTTGTATCAGAACTTAAGCACTTTATTCAGATCCCCTCCATCTTCATTATTTTTTTTATTTTTTGCTTTTCATTTTTTGATTTCTCTCTTTCTTTCTTTCTTTCTTTCTTTCTTTCTTTCTTTCTTTCGTTTCAGATATAGAATTTAGTGATTCATCAGTTGCATACAACACCCAGTGTTCATTACATCACATGTCTTCCTTAATGTCCATCACTCAATCACCCCATCCCCTCAACCCCCCAGCAACCCTCAGTTTGTTTCCCTCTCTGCTTTCATCTTAATTTATTTTTCCCTCCCTTCCCCTATGATTATCTGTTTTGTTTCTTAAATTGCACATATGAGTGAAATCATATGATAATTGTCTTTCTCTGATTGACTTATTTTGCTTAGCATAATACCCTCTAGTTTCATCCACGTCATTGCAAATAGCAAGATTTCTCTCTTTTTTTTAATGTTCCATCGTATACACATACCACATCTTCTTTATCTATTCATCTGTTGATGGACATCTGGGCTCTTTCCATATTTTGGTTGTTGTGAACATTGTTGCTATAAACATTGGGGTGCAGGTGCCCCTTCGAATCACTAGGTTTGTATCCTTTGGGTAAATACCTAGTAGTGCAACTGCCGGGTCATAGGGTAGCTCTATTTTTTTACTTTTTGAGGAACCTCCATACTGTTTTTCTAGAGTGGCTGTACCAGCTTTAATTCCTACCAATAATGTAAGAGGGTTCCCCTTTCTCCACATCCTTGCCAACATCTGTTATTTCCTGATTTGTTAATTTTAGCCATTCTGACTGGTGTGAGGTGGTTTTGATTTGTATTTCCCTAATGTTGAATGAAGTTAAGCTTTCTTTTTTTGTGTGTCTGTTGGCCCTTCCATCTTCCTTTACTTTTTTAAGATTTTTATTTATTTATTTTTGAGAGAGAGAGAGAATGAGCCAGGGAGGGAGTGGAGGGAGAAGCAGACTCCCCACTGAGCAGGGAGCCCAATGCGGGAGTCTATCACAGGACCCTGGGATCATGACCTGAGCCAAAGGCAGACACTTAAATGACTGAGCCACCCAGCCGCCCATCCATCTCCTTTAGTGGATCAAAGCAGAAAGCAAAAGATCAGAGTTGTGTATAAATTCCCCCAAAATGCATGTTTATGTGATTATTATCCTCATTTGTAAATTTTCCACCATAACACTATTCACTTCTTTTACTTATTTTAGATTGTTTACAGACTAAAATTTGTCTAAAATAATTTACCAGATCTCATATCATCTATAAAATGGTCCCTTTAATAGACCTTTAAAGTTATAAGAATTTCAAAACAAACTTTATTTTTGAAAAAAACACCAATTTGAGTAGGACATAGTACAAGTGGGGTAAATAAAACTTCATTCAAATTTGAATAGGACGCTTTTAAAAACGTATTTTATTTTTAATCTTACCTTGTGCATTGCAATTTGTGATCAGTTTACTCTCTAATTAATATAGTTGATATGCATTTTATAAGATTTTTGGTTTTGGACTCAAAACATACATTAGTAGTATGGCCCACAGTATGGGTAATACCCAGTGCTTTATGACTCAATGGGTAATTGCGTCTTGAGGGAGATAGTAGGATTCCTGATTGTCACCTAAATTGGGTTTCCCTACAGTTCTGGAGGAGGTGGACAGAGGTAGAAGGAAGGAAGGAGTTAAAGTCCTTCCAAAAATTCCACGGAAAATTCAGGTAAGAGATTAAGCACACTGCCATGTTGGGAGAGGGGCAGAAGAACCGACAGGAAAGGGTAAACCCAGGTTCAGCACTCAGGAGGAAAAACAGCCCCCTGAGCTGCTGTGGAGAGAAGACCCCCTGGGTGGCATGCATAGTGAGGGTGTCCCTGTGGTTACTGCCCCCAGCGCAGGCCTCAGTTGGTCATGGGTGTGCAGCAGGATGAATAGCTTAATTTTGAATCTTCTTTATATTTATTTCAAAATTCATTCTGCAGTATATGAAGGAGGAAAACATTTATTTTAAAGGCACTTCTGATAAACTTCCCAAAATGACATCTACATCAATGTAAGTAAATAACCTCAAATTATGATAATTTTATAAAAACGTTTTGTGTGTTATTTTCTATCAGTAAAAATCAAGTGTGTCAGTTTACCGGAGAAACAGTTCCTACAGTTAAAGCAATAAGCTGTTTTTAAGAATGCTTTCAAATGTTTTTCCAGGGACTTAATATGTCCTTTGTGATTTTAAATAACTCATTAAAAACTGTGAATATCAAAAACCCCGCCAGTTTTATGTAACAGGCTGTTAATTAGGAAGAGATTTGGGAAACTCTAATTTTATTTATTAATTTATATTCAATATTTGCTTAATGCTTAAGTTTGGAAATGTTCTTTTTACTTCTACTAGTACTCACTCTACATTGTCATTAGTCTTTAGATATCTTTTCAGCATATAGCTGGCTTATATCTTGTTATATTAAGAAAAAGAAAGGAAATGGAAAGTTCTTGAATATGGTCTCTTTGCAGAAGAAAGTGCTAATTAAAGCACTACATGTTACTTTTTCTGTACATACATATGTCTTATCAAAGCAATTTAGCATTTAAAATTCTCTTCAAAAAATAATGTAAAGTTTGGAGGTTGAACTCTAACTCTTGTATACAAATACACTTTTAAATAGTTGCTTCCCGTAATATATAAAGATAGTTTTGCTCATGATTTAGGAGGCCTCTTCAAAATATCTATGTGCAGTGTTATCTCCTATTTTTAAGGACATTAGCAAAAAAATTACTTTGTCTTTACTTTAAAAGAAAGTAGTTTTACTAAAATAATTATATACCCTCCCACAGACATACCTCCCCACCCTAGTGTGGGACATTAAAATTAAAACAGCAGGGGGGCCTGTGTGGCTCAGATCATGATCTGAGATCCTGGGATCAAGCCCCATGTTGGGTTCCCTGCTCAGCAGGGAGTCTGCTTCTCCCTCTCCCTCTGCACCCCCCACTCATTCTCTCTCTCTCTCAAATAAATAGATGAAATCTTTTAAAAAAATTAAAAGAACAGATTAACCTATACAACTTTTCGCTATAAAGCTTAACTATGGACCTGATTAGGTGTTCCTATTCCTCACTAAGGGCAAGAATCTGATTCTTATTCATCTTTAAATACTCTGTTCATTGCCTGGAACGTGGAAACCTCTAAAAGCTTATTTGTTGAATGAATTAATTAACTACTTTAACTTGACCTAATTGCCTGTAATAGCTTGCTCTCCTTCATTATGATTGCAATCATATAAAGAGCACTTTATTCATTTTCTAAGTATGTTTGGATACACATTTAGGTTAACAACAGAAATTTAAATATTAGTTATTGCTTCTTCAATTTGGAGCAAGGGGAGATAAAAGGTCGCAGTGCAAAGGTCTGCTGCATTTGTCTATATCATGAATTCACCAATTAATATTTAATGAGCACCTACAGTGTATGAAGTTGTGTGCTAGGTAGTGAGAAATGAATATTTTAAAATATTTCAGTTTTTTTATTGTAGTTGTTGCCTCCAGGAACTTTCAGTCACATATTTCCTATCTTGGACTACAGTAGATGATTTTACTGTTTCTAATTATTTAATCATCTTCCTATAAGAGAATTAACATCCTTGCCATGTTGATGTTGAGCTTAACCATACAATATGTCTTGGGCTAATGAGATGTGAGTGTAAGTGACATATATCACATTTGAACAAAAGTTTTAAGAGCCACTATATGGCTCAGTCATTGCTTTTTCCCTCTGCCATAAGAACAATGTGTCCCAAATAGTGACAGCCCTGTTTGCTTGGAACCTGGAATAAAGAAGGATCTAGCAGCAGAGTTACAGACAACCCACAGCTAAGTCTGTGTTTAACAGGAGCAGAAGATAAGCCATTTTTGGAGTAGATACCGAGATTTGGGAAATTGCTTTTTCCATAGTGTAGTCTTCCAAATGTGACTAGTACATGGACAAGTTCAACAGAAGTTTCCCAGGCTATTTTAATGTCAGAAAGATATTTTCACCAAGTGTTTTGTTTCATTTTGTTTTGTTTTTTGCCTTAAAAATGTGTAGTGATTTTTACCAATAAAAATTAGGTCCATCCGAGTCCATACTTGCTCTGCTTTACCATGTTGTCTTTTTAATGTAATGTTAATAATAACTGTCATAATAAATGTATGAGATGACATGCAGCAAACATTTGACTTTATCACACTTTCCTACTTAATTTTCCCAACAGTTATACAAGTTAGACACTGTTACTATCATCCCCATTTTATTTATTTTCCAGATTAAAAAGGTCATATAGCTTGCCCACAATTACATGGCTATCTTTGCTCATTCTTGTTTCCTTTTGTGCTTTTCAGAAAGAAAAGCCTAAAAGGTACCACGATCCGAAGTGTAGGGTCCTGGAGACAGACCGGTGCTTCCATCTCCATTAGTTAGCCGTGTGACTTCAAGTACATCACTTAACTCACTTATCCCTCAGCTTCCTGATCTGTGGAAAATTTTATGCAGACTCAAAACAGGAAATGTGTATGAAAAGTCTATATAAATTACAAGGAACAAAGATATGTATTATTATAATTATACAGAAAGAATGATCTTCCTTCTTTTAACTTTGCAGATTAACGGCACTTATCTTCAAACTTATCTTCTGGTTTTATGGTTCTGTCTGTGGATTTACTCTTTACTGCCAGTCTTTATTCCCAATCTACCACTCTACACATTTCCATTTCCCAATCACTAGTGATAAAAAAAAAGAAAAAAAAAAGCTGCCAGGAATGGCCAGCAATCCCTGTAGCGAGAGATGAAAGATTACTCCAAACTTTGCTGTGAAAGAGAAAAGAAGGCAAGGTGGTCAATGCTTAGAGACAAAGACCCTTTGCTCTTCTTTGCTCCTGCTTTTATTGGTCCTTCTGGATAATCACAAATCCTTATCACTGTTTCTCAAGCACATGATGTGTGACAAGGGGCCTTACTGAAACTGGGAAGATCTGTTTACAGGAAAGATACTATATGCTAATTTGCCTGTTCTAAGAGTTCTGCTAAACTTAGCCTAAGGGGCAATGCCTACATCTCTTAGATCACAGGACAGCTGTTTGGGCTAAGAAAGTTTCTGGAAGGCAACTCCCCATGGCATTCCAATGGCAGTGTCACACAGGCCTCACATTCCAAAGGCCTGCACCCTTCTCCAAAACCTTCCCAGCCCTCAGCAGCCTCCATGTTACATTTTAGCAAGCCAGGTATTATGGCTGATTTCATGCTCTACATTAACCCCAACAAAAAGCAACTGATACAGGACAATAGACTGTCTGAAATGTAAAGTGGCATATACAGCATTATTTAAAATAATTACTATCAATGGGAAAGATAACACCTGTGGTAACCAGGCTCACGTATCCAGGAATTTAACCATACCTTGTCAATGACATAATAATTTTTTTACTTCAAGTATATTTCGCAAAGACTAGGTGAAGTTTGCTTCTTAGTCAGCTGCAGCAGGTTGCCTTCCAAAGACAGCTGCACCCATATTTCCTCTGTATCCTGCTTCCATCCACTGTTCCATCGAGATGAGGAGTCTATTTCTCTACTCTCTAGAGTATAGGTGGGCCCTGTGACATTTTGACTTCTAGAATATGAAAGACATGATGCTGTACTGGGGTTAGCCATCAATTGGCCTAGCAACTTCCACTTTCTACTTCTTGTAAAGTTCACAACAACACTCATTCTAGGATGTTTCCCCTAAAAACTAAATTGCCTTTTTCTGAGAAAACCAAGCCAGTTGGAGAAGGCATATGTACGCATTCTAGTGGGTAGCTCACCAAGGAAATTCCAACTACCAGCCAGGGAAAATGCACCATCTTGGATATACAGTCCTGTTCAGTCCAGGCCAGTCTTCAGATGGCTGCAGCCACAACCAAACTCTTAACTGCAACAACATGAAGGAAACTGAGCTACAGCCACCCAGCTCAGAACTTAACCTAGAGAACCATGCAAAATAATAACCAAATTATCGTTTTTAAATACTAATTACTGGGGTGGTTTGCAATAGATAACTAGATAGAATACCAACTGATCTGCATAACTTGTTCTTTGTTTCTTTCTGTGAATCTATTAACACAGTTTGACTAAAACCAAATGATTTTTAAACAAAACTCTGTAGCGATTGGGCCATATTGATATTATGTTACTTTTAAAATTTTATAGACTAAAGTTATTTTATTTTTTTTAAGTAAGCTCTATGCCTAATGTGGGGCTTGAACTCAAGACGCTGAGATCAAAAGTCACATGCTCTACCAACTAAGCCAGGCAGGCACCCCTAGACTAATTTTAAAATGAAGGTACTATTTCACATGTTTTGCAGCTTAGTGTGGAAATTAATTTTTAGGAAAAGATGGAATTTACATGCAAACACTAAAAATGATCACTGAATTTTTATTCAATTATTTGTGTGAGAATTTTGTAATTGAATTTGAATTTACTTGGAAAGTAATGGATTTGAAAACACAATAAAATAGGTTTTCAGGTATCAGTTTTCGTACATTTTAAATGATGTATCATGTCAGGTAAATTGCAGCCAGATGTTCACAACTGATTTCTTCCTTAATAGGGATTTTTTTTCCCAAATGAAAAATACCTTTCATCTTTTTCATAGTTATGAAAGTAATACATACACACTCATTATGAGAATTCCGGCATAGACTATGAACAAAGTAGAGGTAAGAGTCCTCTGAAAATTCACATCCCAAAGATAGTGTTAGATAACCAAGTGTCTCTGCCAAGTTATTTCATCTCTCTGTGATTTGACTTCATCTATAAAACCAAGATAATAATATTTCATAGGCTTCCTGTGAAATTGTATAAAATGATACATACAAAACATTTAGAACAGAGCCTGACATATAATGAAGTTATTTTTAATTGTAACAGTTCAATGTACAAGTATGTTTCCTTCCATATTTTATTCTAGGCATGCATAATTATGTATACATTTTAGCAAAATTTATGGAATCATAAATGCTCAGTTTTCAAGCTGATTTTTTAATTCTTTATTGTATCATGTGAATATAGTTTTATACCAATACACAGAAATGTGCCTAGTTCCTTTTTACCACCACATTGTATTCTAATTAATCAACAACATAACTGAAAATCCCCCAGGGTTCTATTTGAATGTTTTGTTTTAACAATTTGAGTCAGCATAAAAACACTATAATGAACATCTTTATTAACATCTGTCTAACACATAGGATCCTATAAACAATGAAACTGGAAAAATAATTACCATAAATATATGGAAATTTTTACTCAAATATATTAGACCATTTTATGATCACATATCAAGTGCTTTATTAACTCTAAATCTTTATAGATACCAGGAGTCTGCTAATCTACATGTAGAAAAGAAATATGGATGAAACCAATATACGCAGACTACAAGAAATAGAGAAACCTGAAACCTAAAATTCCCATAATATTACCAAGATTAGTCTCCTAAATAATCAAGTTTAGTTCAAAGTTCTGGGTTCCTACATTAAAATTAAGTTTAATATGTCACAAAGAGAACTCTTACTTTATGACGCCATGTGAAATTCTAATCAATGACTAAGTAAGTTCCAAATATACATGAGTATCTGAAGACAGAATTTTGGTAAAAGGTATCAAATCATAGATACTGGGAAATTAAGTGAAACTGAGGGACATTAGCATACTAACATTGAATTGACGTAATGGATAAAATAAAATGTCAAAGAGAGCAGAACTTGTTTAATAAGTCAGTGTTAACACAAAGTAAATTCCACGCAGTGGGACCAACCTGCCTGCTTTGTCTCCTATTTTCCATTCCTTTAAGCAGAATTTTCTAACGCTGGCAATGTTAGAACCAAGGGTTTGGCCTGAGGGGGAGAAAAAGAGAATTTGACTCCAAAAGTTTTTTAAAGTTTATTTAAATAAAATTTAGTTAACATATACTGTATTATTAGTTTCGGGGGTAGAATTTATTGATTCATCAGTTGCATTTAACACCCAGTGCTCATTACATCACATGCCCCTCTTAGTGCCCAGCATCCAATTACCCCATTCCCCCCACACACCTCCCCTCCAGCAACCCTCAGTTTGTTTCTTATAGTTAAGAGTCTCTTATGGTCTATCTCCCTCTTTGTTTTCATCTTATTTTATTTTGCCTTCCCTTCCCCTATGTTCATCTGTTTTGTTTCTTAAATTCCACATATGAGTGAAATGTTATGCTATTTATCTTTCTCTGACTGACTTACTTCACTTAGCATAACACCCTCTAGTTCCATCCAATTATTTGCAAATGGTAAAATTTCATTCTTTTTGATGACTGAGTCATATTTCATTGTGTATATATATATACACCACTTCTTCTTTATCCATTAATCTGTCAGTGGACATCTGGGCTCTTTCCATATTTTGGCTATTGTGGACATTGTTGTTATAAACATTGGGGTGTGTGAGCCCTTTTGAATCACTAGGTTTGTATCCTTTGGGTAAATACCTGGTAGTGCAATTGCTGGGTCATAGGGTAGCTCTATTTTCAACTTTTTGAGGAACATCCATACTGTTTTTCTAGAATGGCTGCACCAGTTTGCATTCCTACCAACAGTGCATGAGCGTTCCCCTTTCTCTGCATGTTCGCCAACATCTGTTGTTTCCTGAGTTCTTAGGTCCCGTCTTCAGTCTGCCAGCATATAAACATAAAATCCATGTAAAAATATCAAGCTTGCTATGATAAGACAGCTCCGAAGTAAATTGCCTAGACTTCACCTTCCAACCAAGTTGCCACCCTTTGCCAACCCATTTTGGATTTCTGACATCCAAAACTATAAAATAATAAATTTATGTTGTCTTAACCTATTAAATTTGTGGTAATTTTCTATAGCAGCAACAGGAAACTACTATACGACCAATGAAGTACATTGTTATAAAGAATTCCAAAGCTCATTACTTCATAGTAAACTAGCTTTGATAAGAAGAGTGTGACTGGCTAGAAACACGTGTTTTACAAACATTCACAGTGGATTAAGTTCTGATTGGTCCTTCTAAAACCATGTGAGGGTACAAAGTAAACTATACCTTCCTTTTCTTGCTTTTTGTAATAATGCTTTTATGTTATTGCTATAGCTATGCCGAGGATAAAGTGACTTGTTTCTTGAAAGTAGGATCCCTAAGTCACTGATAGCACAGTGTTCTCTATACATCATAAAGGAGTATCCCAGAGGTGTGTAGGCAAATGCAACCACCATAGATACTACAAGTCTGACCCCAGTTTGAATCATAGCCATGTAGTTTCTGGTGGGACCTACTCTGGGGAATTTATTTATTCATTAAACTTGAACAAAACATTTGTGCAGAAATGGGTTATGTTTTAATAAACATAAATAAAAGAAATGGTATATCTTCATCCTATACACAGTTTGGAAAGTTAATATACAAATAATATGATAGAATCCCATGAAATAGACCATCAGTGTAAATAGTATAATAAATTGCAGAATCTTTTCAAAAATGCTTAAGAGATCCAGATAAAAGGGTAATACAGTCCTTTGGAATTGTCCAATATATTGCCTTTGACTCCTTAAATTTCTGCAAAGAGAAAAGTGACAGTTTTTAATTGTATTTTCTAGATGAAAACAACTTGATTCTTTTTCATTCCTGAGTCCAGAGAACTATGACAATGAGATGTCTAACATGGCAAATTAATCAAGGTCTTCATTTTAAATCTTTTGTCACTGTCTTATTAGGGAGATTTGTGTTTAAAAGTTTAATTACTGTTTGTCATGCATTTCCACTGGTTAAAATGCTCATAACAACTCCTAGAAGAATCATTAAAAGTAAAATTCACTTTCTGTATCAAGCATTTAGTAACTAAAACCTTGGTGTTATAAAGTTAGTAGTGAATAAAGAAAAATACACAAGAGAGCTAGGATTACAAATCTTTCTTGTTGAGATTTATGGGTAATTTTTATGCTTTATATATTGACATTAGAATTATTTCCAATGCTGGAAATTTCTTCAAATATTAAAAATGCCACATGGATTTAGACTATTGGGTGAACAATGAGCAAATGAATAAAAATATACCAGGGATACCATGCAAAATGATATAAAAACCCCATTTTATGACCTCAGAATTGTGGGGATGTATTCATGGTTTTAATTCTTTTTAAATTTATAATAATTAGATTTATTAAATACTCCATGAAGTCCTTTGTAATTTCATCCTGTACACTTCTTAAAGAAACAAATGTCTTAAATATACTACCAATTACGAAAAAAAATAACAACCACCTTATTTTAAGTTTCAAGTTTTACCATTCCTCCTTGTAATATTTGGAAGAGTTACCTTGTTTGTGCTCATTGTTAGGGTCTTTGAAGACACCTAATAAAAATACTCTTTCCCTATAACACAGCAAACTAAACCAGTGGAAAAATAACACAAAAAATACAATTCCTGAAGCAAAACTTCACCTTTATGACTCCAAAAAAGGCTAGGGTAGAGTTTATGTTACATTTTGGGGAGGTTTAAACTTCCTCATACTAAGCTGCAGAATAAAACAGCTTTATCTACTCAGAGACACGCAGAGGAGAAAATATGCTCTCTTTGGTCAGGCTTATTCTTAAGAGGTAAAAAGAGCAGCTGATTCAAGCATGACAATATATCATATCAATTTTACCAATCCAGTAAATTTCTCTACTTTCCCAAAGGTGGTGACCAAAGGGATGGAGAGTGGTCAGGAGTGTTATACTATCTACCTCCAGGGGCATGGAAGAAATACACAGAAGAGAAAGAAGCAACCCCTCTTACTAGTTGGCCTCTCAGATTGTTACCAACACACCTTCTCTGAAGTCCTCTTACTTTTTTTAAATTAACTTTGAGAATATTTTCTCAATCTTTAATTCTCCAGATCAAGGGCATAGTTGTAAGATGTACTTCTGAAGAAAGTTTGGATTATTGCTCATTTTAGTTTCTTATCTGGGGACCTGGTCTATCACTTAAGCATTTCCTGATGTTTAAGAAGGGTAACTCTTCACATTATCAAGAGCAAGGATTAACCATATTTTTTTTTCCAGACCTTTTGATTCTAGTTTCCACCACCCTTCTTGAGGATACTCAGAAATGTTGTTGGTCTTCTCAACAGTAGCATGTTGAGCCCATGTCTACAGGGAACAATGAAAATGTTCAATGTAGCTCTTTAATGAATCATAATTGCTGGTTGAGACCCATCCATTATCTTGCAAATATCATCTAGATTAATCATTCCTGAAATGCCTTGCCGGAAGCCCCAACTGAAACTTCTGCCATTTCACTCAGTCCCCATAACTCAATCTCCATTCAGTGTATTCCCCACAGATCAAACTTTTGCTATATGCAGAATTTTCCTGTAATTTTACTGTTCAGTCGCCTGAACTTTTGTAAAAATGTCAGATAAGACAAATACCAGAAGTAGTTTTTGTTGTGCATTAGCTTCCTAAAGCTGCATGATAAAATACCACAAATTAGCAACTTTGAACAATTGATTAGCTCATGGTTCTGTGGGTCAGAAGTCCTGGCACAGTGGACTGGGTTCTTACTCAAGATCTTACAAGGCTAAAATCAAGCTATCACCCCAGGGCTGTGGTTCTCATCTGGGTTGAGGTTCTCTTCAGTACAAGGGTTGATGGCAGAATCCATTTCCTGCTAGCTCTCAGTTCTGCACCCATTCAGCTTCTAGGGGCTTCCTCTCTCAGCAGTTCAAACGTGAGTGTTTGTTTTCTTCCAGGCCAGAAGTCAAAGAAGGCTCTCCCTCTTGTGACTGGCCAGAGATAAAATTCCGGTTTTAAAGTTTCCAAGTGATTATGTTAGGATCACCTGGGTAATCTCCCTTTCTTAAAGCCAACTGTACCATGTGACATAAACTACTTTTAGGGGTCAGACTGATCATATTCAGTGTCACTAGGATTATTCAGGGTATGCATACGGGAGGCAGGAAATCCTGGGAACCATCTTAGAATTCTGCCTAGCAAACACTTGATGATTCCTAATGATTCCTAGGCATAGAAATGCAAGATTGTTCCTATCCTTTTTTCTTTATTTTTAAATCAGCTTCTTATCTTTGCAAAACACTGTCCAAATAAGGCTGCATTCAATTTTTTAAAACCTAAAATCTCTGATAAATATCTGTTAAAAATTTTTAAGTAGTCTAAATGAATTTACTGAAACAAACAGGGTACTTAGAACCAGACAGACCTGGGCAGGAGTCTGGATTCTACTTCTTCATGGCAATTCAAACTTAGCTGGTTATAGTGATGTGGTTATGGAGACTTGCTTCCTTCTGTAAAATGGAGACAATAATTCTTACCCCCAGAACACTGTTAGTATTTAATGGATGTGTTAAAATCCCTACCACAATGCTAGGTCCAGAGTGGCCAGCTAACAATTTCTCTTCCATTGTTTTATTTCTCTTTCCTTTTCATTTTGGTCCTGTTTGATATTTACTTAAGCTAAAAAATACCCAACAGATTAAACAGACCAGATTTTGCCTTACAGAAAAATGTTACCTTTCCACCAACACGTTATTCGCAATAGGGCATTAGTATCCTGCAATTTATAACCATTGCCAACAGCTTGCCTGGCATAGAAACACTGCTCTAATCTGTTGATCCCTCTTAAACCTTAGCATGGGAATCACATTGACCAGCATATTTGTCATTAAAGTAATAAGTTACATACTTTGGCCACCAGTACCCTCCCTTGAGTACTTTAAATTTTGATCATGGAAGGTGATTTATTTATATTATTTTTGTACAATACATTTAACGTGCTCAACTTACATGTGGTTCTATAAATCTTCTGTGTGTTGTAGAATGATCTTTAACTGAGTTTCCTTTTCTACACTGAATGTACCTTCGGTGATCCCATTTGTTCCCCAGTTTATCTCCTTCGGATTTTTTTTAAACTTCTGATAACTCATTTAACTTAATTAAGTGCCTAAAAATTCTTTGCAAGTGCCTGTCAAATTATTTTTGGCTTAATTTTTTTTACACTTCACCTTTGACTTTTACCAGGTTCCTTCATTTTCTTTCACAATTTCTTCATTTTGGGGAAAATGTCTTAATTTTTTGTTTGGTTTCTTCATTCAAATGTACGGTTTTGCCACTTAGTCACGCAGGGCTTGTAGTTAAGTTATTTTCTTGGAAATACATTTTGGTGCTTTTAAGTGAACTAAAGGTTTCCTCTGGGATATTAATGAGTACTTCATAAAAAAATGTTTTAAATCTTCCGTCAGGTTTATCTGTTCATCATTAAGCACTGTCCTGTTGGTTATTTTTTGTTCGTTCCTCTCACTTTCACTAAAATGTTGAATTTGATTAGGCTGGTGCTGCTTACTACTTTGCCATCTTCTGACCACCGCTCAAAACTAAATCTATTATATTTCATCTCCATTGAAGTTTTAAAGGAATTTAATCTTAGAAAGTCATTTATCTTCTTCAGATACCTGACCACCCATATTTTGTCCTGATTAAGATTTCTGCCAATCGATATGGGGACAATTGTAGTGCCATATTATATTGTTATTGTTATTGTTATTGTTTTCCAGCCTGATTTTTTAGGTTCTTTTTGTCTAACATATCCAGCTGATTCTCATCATCCCCATATTTTTCTACATCTTTATTGATTAAGTTTGGAATGTCTGCTTTCACTTATTTTCCTTGTCTAGTAGTATTTTTATCCTGTATGAATCATTATCCAAATATTTTTGGAACACTCAAATGGGGTAATTTGAGGAGAGTTAATGAAAGAGCCATTTACAAAAAGGAGGGTAGGGTTTATGAGAAGCAACAAGAAACAGTGCAGCGTCCCAGGCTTAGTAACCATGAAGGGTCATTAGAAGGGGCAAGCAGAGGGAATGATAATTATTAGAATCCTGAGACAGGTATATGTGCTGAGGGCTGGCAGGAACAATGAATTTAGTGAGGGGTGCATCCGAAACTGCAACTTAGTAGAGCTAGATTCTAGGGAAAAAAATACTCCATCTCTGCTTCCTTCCCTTCAATCTCTTGCTGGAAATCACCACTGGCTAAAACCCAACCAGAAGCCAGAGGATGAGGCAGTCCTGTTAGCATCTTCTCTCCATTCTGAATAGGAGGAGAAGTATAGAGAATGAGCCTGGAAGGGCAAATTGAATAAATTCAACAGAAATGCCAACACTGACACCCCCATCTCAAAGCCTTCCTAAAGAGGGCATGGTTTAGGAGGAATATACACCGTTGTTCAAGTATTTTCCCTCCAGCTCAGTTGTGAATTCACTGTGTATATATTTTGCCAAGCATTCTACACCTTGGCTTCTGAGATGGATTTAGAAATATTTATGCATTGTCCATTAAGATGCAACTTGATATCACCTCTCTGGGAGGTTTTCCATAGAATCTACACGTAGACACTTTGAAATACTGATAGCTTCTCAGAAGCAGTTCTTAGAAGGAGCAGCATTTTTTAAAATATCAACAAAATAAATTAGTTTTCTTCTTATGAATCACAATTTGGGTACAGAGCCTTCCTGTTATGTTTTTCTAGGGATGTTAGTAGATGAACAGATGTTGGCTCCTTCCTTGTTCTTGTTAGCATCAATGGTATATGATATTGCCTGTTCTCTTTGTCTCTAGCAATTTACTGTGACAGTCAGAGAAAGGAATCTAGTAAATTAATTCTTTTCATCTTAAAAGTTTTCATCTCTTTCTTCTCAAATATAATACATGATAAATCAGCCTTGCTGTTGGTTTTATAATGTCTGTTGAAAGCTCACCAGTGTGCTCAATTTAATTTTTTTTTTCAGTTCTTTACCATTTGGAGGGTGATACGTTTCCATTGCCACCAAAATGTCTATCCCATTGGTTCACCATAGTAACTGAAATTTCCTTCTTTAAAGAATCTTCTCCAGGGGCGCCTGGGTGGCACAGCAGTTAAGCTTCTGCCTTCGGCTCAGGGCGTGATCCCGGTGTTACAGGATCGAGTCCCACATCAGGCTCCTCTGCTGTGAGCCTGCCTCTTCCTCTCCCACTCCCCTTGCTTGTGTTCCCTCTCTCGCTGGCTGTCTCTATCTCTGTCGAATAAATAAATAAAATCTTAAAAAAAAAAAGAATCTTCTCCAATATAGGATTTTATCTCCAGGAAATTTCCTATCACGTGGACATAGATTAAGAGAAGTAACGTGTTGATAGACAGTCACTAATCAGCTACAAAGCCATCAGGCAAAAAGGAGTCATTGGTATTTAGATGGAGGTTTCTGTTTGGAGAAGCTAAAGGCTTAAAATTCAACTGATCGAATTAACCCAGCTTTTATGTCCAACATATTTCTAATCATTAGTAAAAACAAATGAATATAGGAGTTATCTGCCAAAAATTTTTAGGCACCAGAGCTGAGATTTATTCTCTTATCTAAAAATTAAGCCCCATGTATTTCTGTCAAAAAGTGCTTAGGCCAGACCCTTAGATAAGTATATGGACTGGTAAATTTTTCTAAGAGATAAAATCTAGGAGAAGTTTAGAACTAGAGACAAGTTTTGAGGAGGGGAATATATAGTTACAGGCCAATAGAACCAGAAATATGGGGTGTGTATGGGCAGATAGATGCTCACAAGGGAAGCGAGTACACTATAAGGACGTTTTGTCCCCTCCCTTCAACTTGAAGAAAATGTTTAGCTCTATCTTCCAGTTACTGACTTGTTAGTTATAGAATTCAAAATTATTCCTCAATAATTCTTTTTTTTAAAGATTTTATTTATTTATGTGTCAGAGACAGAGAGAGTGCAAACAGGGGAGAAGCAGAGGGAGAGGAAATAGAAGCAGCAGGCTCCCCGCTGAGCGGGCAGCCAGACATGGGGCTCCATCCCAGGACCCCGGGATCAGGACCTGAGCCAAAGGCAGACGCTTAACCGAATGAGCCACCCAGGCGTCCCTGATAATTCTTTTATGATAATAATAGCTAACATGTTTTTTCAGTGTATGTAAGACAGTATTTTAAGCTTTTTGCAGATATTGGCTCACTTAATCCTCACAACAACACTATGAAGGGGGTAACCTCATCCCTATTTTTCAGATGAGAAAACTGAACCTCAGAGCAGTTAAGTAACTTACTCCGAGATCCAAAGCTGAAAAGTGGCAGGTCTAGGAATTAACCTCGGACAATCTGATGCAGAAGCTTTATGCTTATCCGCTACCCTACACAGCCTCTCATGGGCACAGAAAGTACATCCTGTCCCTCAGATGGACATAGGTTGCTGTGCCCACAAATCAGATTGTCCCCAGCCCCATTTTTCTCTTCCACTAAGCGTACAGATAGATCATAGCAGTTGCTGCTTTGCTACCTTGAAAAACACAGACTAGGTCATGAATCCTGATGTGGGTACAACACAAAAACAACAATATGTAGTCACTGTGAATTTGAAATAAAACCTCTCTCTTGCTGTGCAACTGTATTTGGAAATATCTATCCAGGGCAATATGAGCCATTGCAAAGCAATCCCTGCCATCAGGTGTCTGCTGTAGGCCCATGCTTCTGGCAGCCTTAGGGAGCAGGGCACATCTGTGGTAGTCACTTGCCCCCAAGCATGGTGTCAAAGCCTAGGAGAGGGTGTTCCCCCCAACACTGCCAATGGGAGCAAAAACCCATTTGTCACTAGTTTCCAGGACATCATTTCTGCTCCGTCTGCTATTCTGTAAAAATAGTCTAGGCATTTGACAAATAAAAATGAAAATCCCAAGTTATAATGGTCAAACAGGATAGAAAATTATATGAGAAGAGAGAGCTGAGTTGTCTGGAGAAATAACTTCAATTTCACCTGTTTCTGCTTCTATCGCTTTTGTCCCAGACAGGCCTACGGAGCCTACTTTTAACCCCATTAAGGCCCGTACTCACCGTAGAGCACGCTCAGAAGAGGCCTGAACCACTTTCCATGATTTGTTTGGGGTTTTAAAATGTTCCTTTTGGGGCGCCTGGGTGGCACAGCGGTTAAGCATCTGTCTTCGGCTCAGGGCGTGATCCCTGCGTTATGGGATCGAGCCCCACATCAGGCTCCTCTGCTATGAGCCTGGTTCTTCCTCTCCCACTCCCCCTGCTTGTGTTCCCTCTCTCACTGGCTGTCTCTATCGCTGTCGAATAAATAAATAAAATCTTTAAAAAATAAATAAAATAAAATAAAATGTTCCTTTTTCCTGTGTGGAATGAAGTGGATGGTATCTCTCAGCATCCCGAAGCTGTGTGCTGAGGTCCAGCCCTGGAAGAATGCAGAGCTGTGTGTGACCGAGCTCTGCGTGTCGCCTACAAAGAAGTAGGAAAAAGGCCTCACTGCGTTGTGTGAAGATGGTGATGTGTGTTGCACCATCGAGATCCTTATCCTGACTCTCCAGCAGACCGGCTGTGTGACTTGGGGAAGTCCCTTCTTTCCATGACTCCAGGTCTTCTTCTGTGAAATGGGGATATTTACTGTGGGTACTTCATTGGGGTTCTCAGGAGGATTCAGTAAGAGCATGTACAGCACTCACCATGATAATTGGTCAGTGGCAATTGTTTAATAACAGGTCCCCAAAATAATTTATTGGTGGTTCATAAAGAAAATAGAAAAATGGCTGAACTTGTTCTTTTTCAATAATCAAATTTATAAGTATGAAAACAACCTAACACCTGAGCATAAATGTTAACAGAAAATGTGTCAATAATCAGGAGTGAGAGTAAACAAATAATTATAAGTTATGTATCCCCATATTCTGAAAATGAAGAAGAATGACGCCCAAGGAAACAGTGAAAATACTTCCTTGCAGATATCAGAGTTATCTCATGCAATTTCTGGTGCAGAATACTAATGAATTATTGAATTAGGGCTTTTATGTTCAAAAAGCTGATCTCTGTTAAATAGTAGGACCTAAGATGTGAAACACTCTCTCATATTTTGTTTAGTAATAACCTTTCAAATTAGAGCTAGCTTATGCGGAAATCACCAGTGCAAGATATGTAATCAAATATGGCAATGCTATTTTACCTGGGTTTCTGAATGCTCAGATCAGGACCAATACCAAGCAAAATATATTAAGTAGATGACACTGGCCTTTGCAATTCTCTTCCCCCTCCTGCCTCAGCCCTGTGTTATCTGCAGTTTGTTCCTCTCCTGTAAGCATCTAGACAACCTATGGTATATACTTTTCTCCCTCTCAGAAGGGTGTCTTTGAAACAGAGAGGGAGTGTGACATAATTCAGTGTGTTTCAATGGCATTGCTAGGAGTTACATATTATTGCAAATTTCTCTAAAATAGTATTTCAGCATCCAATAAATTTGAGATGTACTGGATTGAACAAAGTAAGCATACTTGTTTTTTTAGAACTTCTCAAAGCTTCTAATGCCATAATGTGCCCTGGGCATCTCCTCAAAGAGGACACTTCCCAAACCGGATTAATTATAGAAAGCACTTTCCAATAAAACTTATTAACAGCTCACTGTTTGGGAAACACTGATGTAGGAGAAAGAGTAAAAGCTGGAAAGTTCAGAGATCCAACCTGGCTCTACTACCTACTTCAGAAACTTCTCTAAAATAAAGTTTTCTCATGAGAAACATGTGGCACATAGAAAACATTCAGAAAATAGTACCATGACCTAATTATGTAATTGTTAACAGCAGTAATAAGATAATATAGAGAGACTGAGGAAGCAGAGTAGAATACCTTTATTCCTAGAAAGCCCACAGCTAATGAAAAAGGAGAGGTGGAAAGCACATGAGGCAGTATAGGACTGAACGGAGTAAATGAAATGAAGGGCGGGGGCAGTCCCAGCAAGTGCATGGTGACTTCCTGCCTCTCAGGTCAGGAGAAAAGAACTCTGCCTAATCCAGGAATGCTGCAGAAATGTGCAAGACTGGGAGGAAAAGGAAGGAAAAGTTTTAGCTCAGGCCATTACTTATAAAAGATAAAAATCTCTTAGAAGATACCTGATTTAAAAATCATGGAATTCAGGGTCTTAGTGTAATGAAGGAATTGGAAACTAAGTATTCCTCCCCCATCACGGTGAGGAGAAGGAGTGCCCCAAAATCAAGGAAAAAGAGAACTGTGCATGGCTTACTTTTCATCTACATAATAGGGATGATAATGGTGCCATCATCATTTGTAAAAATGCAAGTGATATTAATGCATATAAAGCCATTAGAATGGTGGCTGGCATCCAATAAATGTTAGCTGTTATTATTACCCTTCTTCCTAACATGTGCTTTCAAATACTAATTATGGTACTCTTAAAGCAAACCTAGAATTAAAGATTGTTTCACACATTTCTGCTATATAGCAAATTCCACTGACTATGGGACCTGCCCTAATAGGCTTAGCTCTGCTTCCATTAAAGTTACCTGGTCTATAGTTTTCTTTTTGGAGGCAATAAGACAGTTTATAGGGACAGAAGAAACATAGAAAATAAACGAAGGGCCTTGTCACTGTAAAGTTAAGAAGAAGTATTTTAAGATAGTAAATAGTTAAAGGGCCTTTCTAAGCCTCTACCCCATTCCAATGGCCATTTGATGCAGTTTCTCATCTGAAGACAAGGGAATCAAGCTAATTAGTTCATCACCAAAGCTCCATAAAGAGTCAAATGATTCGGTTTTATCATCGGACCTTTGAGGGAAGTTTCACCACCATGTCAAGTTGAGAAATTTATTTTTCCCACCCCAGTTAATAATAATAACTTTCATTTATTGCTCAATTTCTATACACCAAGATCCGTGCTAACTATTTTACAAATTCTCTAATTTCACCTTCCCAACAACACTATGAGAAGAGCCACCTTCCCTTCTTTTCCTCATTTCATAGATGAGGAAGCTGAGTCTTGGGGAGATTAAGTAACCTGTCCTAAGCCCCTCGGTGCATAACAACAGGCTAGGTCTGTCCAATTCCAAGGGCTACACGGTGCTACCTATCCAAGAAATTTACCACTAATTGGCACTGCCTCAGCATTTTCTGAATGCTTAAAATTGTTTTAAATAAGAAATAATTAAAAATAAATTATGCATGCCGTTGACATCTCAGACAGTGCTAATACTACCACCCAGAACATGAATGTGACAAGCAGCTTTGTGTAAATTAGGTTAGTTCTTCATTTTTCAAATGAAAGGCATCTATATAATCTCTTCTGGAAATTCTGAAAAGATACTTCTAGTCCCATGTTACTCTACCAACTTCATCAACTATCTAAATATGTTCATAATTGTTATGATTTCATTATATCTGTGATTGTGATGCTAAATCTGTATATGTTGGTGATTATTATGTGTGGGTTCTTTTTTTAGTCCTAATATATTGTTAGGTGCACTGACAAATTTTTGCCAGCTGTCTTTTTGTTAATAATGCTTCTGTATAAAATGTTTTTCTTAGCTCACATGACTTCCTCCAATTTGCTTTCACTTAGCTTCCTTTAGATTTAACCATGTGACTGGAGAAATAAGAGAAATGGGCAAGTATTTGAATATTAGCCTCCCAATAAGCAGTCCCATTTGACCCAGTCCACAAAACCAAATAAACTATAGGCTATTCCATTATTCTTGTTAATAAATAGTTATTCTAAATGTACCTTCTGTCTCTTCCCTAAGGCATCACTACTACCTAAAACAGCCCATGTCCTAAGCATGTACTAAAATACTACTTTTGAAGATACTCTCAGGATTAAAACAATTCACTGTACCCTCAACCTCAAAAGACTGAATTCCAGGAATATAGAATACATTCACAACATGACCTTCTACCCCTCAAAACCTTATCCATCACTTACAATTCCACATGATATGTTCTGGTATACTATTAGTCTTTAAGACCAAGTTGCTTAGCAAACTAAGTGTTTTCTGTGCGCATGTCTTTACAGTAGCCAGAGACTATCACTTCCCTTTTCAATCCATTCAGGGCTTCCCTTTGTCAGTCAAAGGCATTATAGTGCCTACAAGGGGCTTGTTGTTCTGCTGCTCTTGCCGCTCCCTTGCTCTGTTACCTCTCAGCCCTGGATCTCTTACCACTTTCTCCTCAGCTGTTTGCTCTTCATACTGACTGTTTGCTCCTCAGCCTCAAGGCCTATCCTACTCAGCTCAGGCTGCCATAAAAAAGTACTACAGACTGGGTGGCTTGAATTACAGAAATGTATTTTCTCACAGTTCTGGAGAAACTGAGCAGGTGCTCAGAGCAAGGTGCTGGCAGGGTTAGTCCCTGGTAAAAACTCTCTATTTGGCTTACAGATGACTGTCTTCTCACTGGGTCCTCACATGGCTTTTCCTCTCTGTATACACACTCTTGGTGTCTCTTCCTTTTCTTATGAGGACCCTAGTCTTATTGATTTAGGGCCCCACTGTTATGACCTCGTTTAACCTTAATTACTTCCTTGTAGGTCCTGTCTCCAAATACAGTCACACTGGGGTTAGTTCTTCAATGTATGAATTTCAGAGGACACAATTCAGCCCCACACTAGGCAGGGCCTCACATGTGTTGTTACCTTTTTTCCCAGATACCCTCATGATTCACTTCTCAACTTATTCAGTTCTTTATTCAGATGTAATCTTCTCAGGGAGGCCTTTCCCTCTCTACTAAAAGTTACAGACTTTTCCCTACTCCCAGCACACGTTATTCTCTTTATTTTCTCTGTGGTGTTCAATGATACTATCACCATTTAATCTATTATGTATTTTACTTATTTATTTCTGTCTCCCCCAACTCCACTAGACTACAAACTACATGATGGCAGGATTTGGTTGTTTTGTTCCCCACCAAACTCCTAGCACCTAGAACAGTGCCTGGAACATAGTGGTTTCTAAATAATTAGTTGTTAAAGTGAAATTGGTTTGAATTGTGCATATATTTCTTCACCATGAAACTTCCTTCTTCTTCAAGTTTCTCCTACTCAGCCTGAAAAGATCAAGTCCAACATTCCCTGGCCTCTTACAAGGGTAACACTTTGGGTATATCAGTTTCTGTACCTACTAATAGGTATTAAAAGATTACGTTCCCG